>NW_027492883.1:0-49746 GCF_021521415.1 Bidens hawaiensis
GATGTAGACATGCATGACAGACATCTGTTCACTATAGAAGAAGGAAAAGAGAAAATAAAGAAACAAAAGTGTGAACATTGCGGTCATGAAAGTTCAAAGCAAGGAAACAAAGAGCATGGTCGAGGCAAGTTTAGGATGACTTGGAAGAATGACAAGGAAATCAAGACAAACAGAACTATGATCACATAAAATTTAAGCGTAATGAACTCGGACATTTCATGCATGAACGTCCAAATTGGAAAATGAGGGAGGAGGTAATCCTGATTTGGGAAGAGGATGCCAATCCAATACTACTATGATGGAAAAGCCAAATCTCAAAGAAGATTTGAAGACCTCGTTTAAACGAAGTTTAGTATTAGGGGGAATATTGGTGTATAAACTAAACTTATTAATATTTATACTTAAGTATATGGGGTCTTATTATAAATAGTAGTGTTAGTATGTAATATAAGCACCCCTTTAGATGTTATAAACAGTGAACAATGTCAAAACAATTGTAATTATATTTCAATTTTATTAATAATCAGAATTCATATTTGTATTATCATTATCATCATCTTATTCTTATTCTATTCAATTCAATTCAATTGTGAATTGTGTGCATTGATCTGTGATAGTAAACATTTCACATATACAATACACACTATTGTATATATGCTACTGCATATGTGCAGCACACCGACTTATTTTTTTTGTTGTATTTTTTATTTTTATTTTCTTTCGGGTAAACGAATAACATCTAAGAAGGATGAAAAAAATTGAAAATATTATTTTTAAGTAAATTAAAAATATTTTTTATTAATTCTCGAGTCCTGTATGTATGTATGTATATGGAAAGAATATTTTAATGATTTGATGACTTGTAATAACTTTAAGAACTCAACAAGAACCACACAATCATTTAAATGAGTATAGAATATGTGACTAAGATTAAATTTGATTAAAAAATAAATTATGAGAGAGAATAAAGATGTGTGATGATTACACTACTGTAAAGATTAGTTACACCTATGTAAAAAGTCGATTCAGTATGTAAAAACATATTGTAATTTTTTAATATACATGTAACCTACATATTACATATACATAAAAAAATTAAAAATGTTACTTTGAGTTCTTTCAAGTTTTTAAAACTCAAAGTGTTTCTGAAAAGAAATCAAATATATATATATATATATATATAGATACTATATATATAATATATATATATATATTAATACATAGAGAGAGAGAAAATGATTCAAATAAAAATAAGAAATTTTCAAAAAAATGGTAAGAACCAATAGATTTTTGGCATGTGCATTACAAATTATGGTGTAAGAACAATTCTAGAAAACTATGACGGTTATAATAGTGAAAGAGTAATTCTAAGAAACTATGTCGGTTTTTGGTGATTTTAAATCTTAACCATTGATTAACATGATACAATGACTATGATTTTTATAATTTATTCATAGTCTTCTCTAGGAAACTACTTGTTTTTAGAATAAGCTTCACATATATATATATATATATATATAGAGAGAGAGAGAGAAAATGGTTCAAATAAAAATAAAAAATTTCCGAAAAATGGTAAGAACCAATAGATTTTTGGCATGTGCATTATAAAATTATGGTGTAAGACCAATTCTAGAAAACTATGACGGTTATAATAGTGAAAGAGTAATTCTACAGAAACTATGTCGGTTTTTGGTGATTTTAAATCTTAACCATTGATTAACATGATACAATGACTATGATTTTATGATTTTATTCATAGTCTTTCTAGGAAATTACTTGTTTTTAGAATAAGCTTCCCATATAATATATATACATATATATATATATACACCTATTCTAATAAAGTAAAATAAATGGGGACACTTGTCATGTTTTGGTTAATTCTCACAAATTTTTTCCCTTCAAAACTAATATACCCTAATATATATAATAAATCAATAATTATTCACTTTCCTTTTCACTATATTATATATAATATCTATATATTTTTATATAAATATAAATATTAACATATTATTTTTACTATATATTTTAAAATACTTGGTGAATTTCAAAAATCAACAACAAATCATGTTTCTTAAATGAAAATTGTTTCGGGTTTTTTGTGGAAGTTAAAATTGATTTTATGGGTCAAAAGTTGGTAAATAGATTGTTTGGTACAAGTTAACTACATTTAGGTCAAAATTTGTTACGGGTCAAAAATGAAAATTATGAGTATTTTTAAAATTTTGAGAATGCAAAATAGATTTATTGTTAAATTTGTTATGAGTTTAAAGTGTTGACTTTAAAATGTCAAAAATATGAAAGTTAGAATTTTAAACATGATTCGCGGGTTTCAAGTTTATTTTTTAAGGGCATTTTTTGAAATAATCAAAAGGTTCAGATTTGGCAAATTGACTAATTTTCCCTCAACTATTAAAATTTAAGAAAAGATTGCGAACACTTTCGAAATGTCACCCCCCATGCCTATCAATGCTTCTAACTTTTATCAAAATTTGAAATATTATGTCAACATTAATTTTCTCTTCAATGGTGATCAAAACCGGTATGGGAAGCATGTCATGCAAAACTATGCTCAAATGAAACAAAATATTCACAAAATTGAATTGGTTAACATGCAATTTTTAATGTTGTCAAGAAGCCCTCTGAAACTTATCAAAATCTTTTTTATGGTGTAGTTCAGAAAAACATAGTTCTTGAAGAACATCATTGCTACAATTTAATGTCCTACTTTTCTTTGACGAGTGATAAATTGATAAATATATCAATAAATGTAACGCCTCTTTTGTATTTAGGCTGAGTGGTTAGAACTACAATCGTATGACAAGTCTTATTTTCAAAATTGGTTAATAACCAAAATTCTTTCAATTATACATATATGACACCGAGAATGAATTTTTCAATAGAAAGAAGCATTATCGAGTACGATTTTGCAACGGACATTTTTTTTATTAAGTTCATTTAAAAAAATCATTTTGCGATATAAATAAAGTCAATTTATGTACACATTGTATAGATATAAGCATAGATGTAATACATTTTTTTTTCATATACGCTATGTAATTATTTGTTTTACTTATAAGTTTATAATTTGAATTATCTCGTGTGTGACACGGGCTCTAAAACTAGTATGTATATATATATATATGGAAAGATTAACGTACAGATTAAATTAACTTGTTAATAGTGAGAAGTCAAGTAGAGTAATTATATATACATGTATAGTAATTATGTAATTACATCGTACAGTAAGTATGTAATTACTCTACAATATAATTACATAATTATTCTACTTATATATATACAATTACTTTACTTTATTTTCACAATTAACACGTTAATTTAATTTATATTTGATTCAAACACTCTCTCTATATATATACATATGAAAATTTCGGCCCCCTAAGCAGGCCGGCAGCGCCATAGGCCCATCTTGTCTCAAGGTCACCCTAGTTGGTAATACTAGAAGATGATTTACGATGACTACGGTTTGCTTATTACCCACGGAAATTTTGTCCTTGGCCCAATCAGTCCAGGAGGCGTCCTTTCCTTTGTCTTCTTCACACCCAGGCACACGATCGCGTTTACCGCTAAAAGCAGTACGAACAAAGCTACCTTCTTATTCATTGTGAGTTTGTAAATTCACTTGTCAAAAGAAATAGAATAACTTGAATATGAGAGATAAATAATAGTGACAAAAAACATGAATTTTATAGTAAAGAATTTCTAAACAGGAGAATGGATGGGAGATAGATCGATGAAAGTGGCAAGCTAGGTTTCTTCTTTTCCCGCCACCTGTACGTTTCTTTCAAAGATTTTGGTTACTAAATATAACAATGTTTATAATTAATGACCCTTCTAGAAATATTTTAGTCACTTTTGTACATCAGCTAATTTTTTTGTGGCTAAATTAGAGTCGGATAAAGCAAATGCATCACCCCGTTAGGCCTTATAGATGTGCTATCGAGCATGGGTGTTTCAACACCTTATATGTCGGCTTGAAGATAGGGTGGATCTACTATGATGCTACTGGGTATACGTTAAAATCTCAATCGACTCTATAAAATTTTACCATTGACCTCTGCAAAACTAATGAGAAAATAGGATGAAAAGAAAAAATTGAATTTGAACTAACTGGAAATTTTCCTGTGTATGTTGAGGACACCGGAGCTGTTAGCTTGGATTCAAAGTTCAAAACATGAAGAACATGCTTAAATTTGAAAGTGGAAAGACTCTTGCAAAAACTAAAAAAGTAGGCTAGTGTATAAGAATTGTCAGAGAGAAAGATATGTGTATATTATTGGTTTTTTTTCTTTCTTTAACGACTGAAAAACATTATTAATTCTTTAATATATTCTATATTAGTTATTTTAGATTGATAAACAAGCTTTTCATTTTTCCTTTGTTGTAGTTAATGTTTTTCTATACTATTTATTCTTTTATTTGATAGATGATTTATAAATTTGTATTTTGTAGATTTATTTAGTAAGTATATTTGTTTAATTGGGTAAGATTTGTCTATAAATATCAAGATTATGTGATGGTTTATTTTTCAAAAAAAAGATTATGTGATGGTTAGATTTTAAAAAATGAAAGTTTGCATTGTATTTTAGTTATGCCTTTTTAATGACGTTTTGCGTCTTTTTTTATGTTATATGATATTTTGTTTTATATTTTTTTATAAACGAGCCGGCCCGATTTCTCCCAACCTAAACAATCGAACAAGCCTGATAAAAGAATTTACACATCAACGCAAAAAAATTTTCGACATCTGTGAGAAAATTTTCTTGGTCCGTCACTGCTTGAAGGGCTAATGAATGAGGGGCTATTAACCATTCCACATGTTTTTGACATATTAAAAAGGTGATGATGACGTGGCAGAAACTACGCTTAAGACGCATTAACCATTACGCATGACCTAAATATATTTGTTTACTTCTAAAATTAGTTTGTAAAAAAAAGAAGTAAAACGAAAAACCTTGGCATCATGATTAGAGGTGCACAAAAAACATGTATTGAAACTGGATCTGAAAAAAATACCCGGAACGATTTTTTTTATACTCGAGGTATTCTATACATGAAAGCGAAACCGACCCTACCAGCAGGGTATGGAAGCATTTTGAGCTCAATAACGTACCCGATTTATACCCGCATATACAAGCAACCGATCATACCCTACCCCTATACCAATTTTATAAATACCCGAAATAAAAATGAGTTGTTATAGTATATTTTTATGTATACTTCACAACTTTTATATTTAACTTTTTATAAAATACATATAATAGTAAATAATTTGTACTTCAGAGAATTTATGGTTTTTGTAATATAATTTAATTGTTTTATAAATTATAAAAAAATGAATTTTTACACGAATTTAAACATGTACCAAAAAATTACAAATATATTCAAAATTGGGTATTTATCCTCGGGCACATACCTGGTTCCAGTACTCGGTTGTACACGATCCCGTTCATACCCTACCTGGGTACATAGTGTAGGTCCCTAGAATGGATCGCTACAGGAGATATCACAAACTCAAAGGGTGCGGAATCCCCTAAGTGTTTGATAACGTGTATTAGTAAAGACAAGAACAATAGAACAATAACTGAACCAAACGCTTACTTGTAATGGATAATAGCACAGTATCTTTCAATACACGGTAAATCACTTCACAAGTTCTAACGGATGGAATAACAACCTTTAAACCCTAGGCCGAAGATATGTTTATATACTACACATCTTCTCCTATTACATAATAGGCGAAGTTATCACAACGCTTAAACCTTAACTTTGCTTCTAAAAAAACAGTTTAAACACAAAACATAAAACAAAACATATCGTTTACTACAAACAAGATTATCAATAAACCTATGAAGTACTGACACACTAAAATGCTCCAACAGACTCCCTCTTTGGCAGTAGCTTCATTTGTTTCTTGTTTCTCTTCAGTCTGAAATCCAACACCATCTTCAACCGAAGCTTCTAGCATGCATTCCATGCATCACATAAACCGAGACAACTCTCTGGTACGTCTTCCCCTCTGACTTTCATGCAGGGATGTTAAAAATCTTGATACCATTGAGTACCTTCAAATTAGATTTAGAAAGATTTACCAAGTGTACTGGATCATACACTCTCAACAACTCTTGCTCATCCTCATCCTTCAGCACCACTTCTGTCGTCTCAATATCAACACCCTAGAATTTCATAATTTTCAAAACATCTTGACATCACTAGCTATACAACACCTCTACCTTTTACATGATCCGAAAGGGGCTTTCGATTATGATAAATTATTTAAATATTTAATATTCCTCTCATGTTTAATGCATATTTTAATGAGGAGTTAGCTACTCAGATGTTGTATGATGAAGAGAAAGCTACAATCCGCACTAACTCGAGTACCAATGCTTATAAGCGACACACCTCGAATGTGGAATAGGGAAACACTGAAGAATTCTACAGTCCTCTTCCACAACCAGACGGATTTGGAAGAAATTGATACTAATTTGGGTGAATATTTGGTGATTGATTTGTTCTCCGACTTAAAATTCCATAAAGATCACGTAGTTGAGAATATATTGCAAACCCGAATGATGGGTACAACACAAGAAGAAGGCGTTGCAGAGAATGTGTGTGTGTGTATTGAGATACAAGTGACTAGTATACTCGATGAGTATCTTTACTCATGATTCATCAGTCAAGTAGAACCCAAAAATTATCAGATGGCACTGAAAGATAGCTCCTGGGATGAAGCAATTGCAGGAGGAGTTGACACAGTTCAAAAAGATGAATGTTTGGAAGTTGGTAGAAAAATAAAGTAACGCACATCGTATAGGAACCAGAGTGGGTGTTCAAGTGCAAAGAGAATGAAAATGGAGTGGCTATACAGAATAAGGCACGTCTGGTAGTCAAAGGTTTTAAACAACAAGAAGGTATGGACTACAACGAGGTTTTTGCACCCTCGTAGAGAGATGGGAAGTAATTGGGCCGTTCCTAGCCTATGTAGTGTGTAAGGACTTTATAGTTTTCAGATAGATGTTAAGAGTGCGTTTCTAAATGGAGAAGTTGACGAGTTGGTATATATTGAGCAACCACTGGGTGTTACTAATCCGAATTGTCCTGATCATGTGTATCGGTTATGTAAAGCATTATATGGTTTACATCAGGCACCTCGGGCATGGTATAAACTCTGCCAAATTATCTTCAAGAAAATGGTTTTGTAAGAGGAAAGATAGATAGCATTCTGTTTATCAAATGACACAAGAGGGATTTTCTATTAGTTCAGGTGTATGTGGATGAAATTATCTTCGGGGCATCTAAGTTACAAATGTGTAAGGATTTTGAGAAGGTTGTGAAGAAGAAATTTGAAATGAGTGCAATGGTAGAGTTGACCGTTTTTTCTTATGATTATAGGTTGATTAACAGGAGAATGGCATGTTCGTTAATCAAACTAGTATGTCCATGACATGATTGAGAAGTTCAATATGAAGGATAGTGCAACATATGACCACTCCGATTTGCGTAAATCACAAGCTCGAACCTGATGCAGACAGCCCTAAAGATGTGGATCTAACCTTTTACCCGCTCAATGATAGGTTCTTTAATGTATTTAACCGCTTTTAGACATGACATTATGTTTTCATTTTGTTGTGTGCTCGTTTTCAGTCTAATCCAAGGAGTCACACTTGAAAGGAGTAAAAAGGATCTTGCGGTATGTGCAAGGGAGCCCAAAGTTGGGATTATGGTATCCCAAAGGGGGTGACTCGGATATGGTGGCACACACACGGATTCTGATTATGGAGGTTGTAATCAGAACAGGAAATTCTACGACGGAGGTTGTCAATTTCTAGGAGGATGGTCAGTGTCAGGCAATGCAAGAAGCAGATTTGTATTACAATTTCCACGTGCAAGCCAAAATACCTAGCAGCCTTTACTTGCTGCTCACAGGTTTTTTGAATACAATAACAGAGGCGCGATTATGGTCTGAATCTTACTCACAACCCCTATGTTAATTGATAATACTATTGCCATATCTATCACTAACAACCCAGTTTAGCACAGTAAAACCAAACATATTGAAATACGCCATCATTTTATAAGGAACTGTGCTAAAAAGAAATTAATGTTTTGGAAAAGGTCGACACGTTGGACAATTTGGTTGCTCTTTATACTAAGGCCTTTGACGGAAATCATTCTTTCAAATTAATTCAACTAAATGACATAGTAAATCATGAGTAATCGTTTAGCTAAAAATCGTTTTTAAATTGTCTTTTCTGTGACATTTGTGACAAAACTGAGTACACCTTGGTATTCACAAACCGAATAAGCGATTAACCGCTTATTGCGTATCGAACAAATGATTAACCAAACGGGTCTGGTTATGGCCCAGATATCTCGGGGGCCATCTATAAGTGACATACGTTTAATATTACCTAATATATTAGTATTATAGCCTTAGTATGATAGCAAACCAGTTAAACGAAAACATACTCGTTTAACTACCCGCTATGAACTTAAACACGAAAGATAGTTACAAACCAAGCATTGTATCATCATTTAGGCCGAAAAAGACTCACCAAACACGTATTTGAAATGTTTTAAGCGACCCGAGAAAATATTTTCGATTTTTACAAACAAATAGCATGTTTTTATAAATTTACACAAAAATGGCCAAACAATGATTGTTTTCGCACTGTTTGTTGTACCCGGTATATTTTTTCGCGTCAAAAACCGAACCCAAAATAAATTTAAACTTGGCATTTCATGTACGGACAGGTAAATAGAGAAAAATGGGCCTAAATGGGGGCCCAATCATGTTCCGGCCGTAAAGGGTGTTCTACCCCCCTTTTTAAGCAATCTTCCAGTATATATTATATCCCAAGGATATTTTGTATATCAAAATACTAACAAAAATTCTGGAAACTAATGTTCTTCAGCAACTTAATAAACTAAAGTTGAGTATGGCCTATGAGCCAAGTTCTGCTGCAACTTATAAACTAAAGTTGAGTATGGCCTATGAGCCAAGTTCTGTTCTGCAACTTACTAAACTAAAGTTGAGTATGGCCTATGAGTCAAGTTCTGCTGCAGCTTATAAACTAAAGTTGAGTATGGCCTATGAGCCAAGTTCTGCTGCAGCTTATAAACTAAAGTTGAGTATGGCCTATGAGCCAAGTTCTGCTCGCAACCCGTTGGGCCAAAGGATTGGTCTAATAAATAAAACCTGATTGAAAATTTCATTTCTTAAATATATTAGTTTCGACATGAGTAAATATGAGGTAAATAAAAAATAGAATTAAAGAAGTAAAAATAAAATAGAATACAACTAAACTTAAAAAAAAACAAAATTAATTAAGAAAAAATCCGAACATGAGATCATATTGATTAAGATATTTTCACAATGATCAATTTTCAACGTTATTTTGACATAGTGAGAAGGTTGATGGCAGATATTTGGAGCTTAGTATTACTTTCATTGGGCCAGTGATATGATTTGGTTCAATTAAGGCAAAAAGCTAATATGGACATCACTTATGGACCCATGATGCCCCTTATCTCTTCTCAAAGTGTATTTGGCTTTCCCCAGATCACCCCAATTTGACTCCAACCCCCTAGTGCTTGATCAAAATTATTCTATACAAAAATAAATTTTAGGCTTTAAGGTTGAACGTTGGACTTACATGCCATCCGGACTTACAAGCCTTACATTCAAGGTGTTTAGGAGTTACTTGTATGCCCTACCCCTGTAGTTCCCTGGTGCCCACCTTTAAGCTTAATAGAAAATATGACATAAAATAATTTAAGTTGTTAATATATATATATATATATATATTATATATAATATATATATATATATTGCGATCAAGTCACTAACGGGCTCGTGTATGACTGGGTAATTACTTTTTTGCCTATCATTTGGAGAGATGTACCTAGAGACATGCACACATCTTCAAAATGACTCTCCACAGAAAGTTTAGCAAATTTGGTTATATCTCACTTCAAACTTTTACTTATCATAGAAAGCTACCATGCACATCAATGACAAATCAAAAGCCTTTTTAGCTTAATAACTTCACACGTTAGAGCACACGTAATCAATTTATCTATCATTTCTCAAAGGTTGGATTAATTTTCATTTTAAAAAATATTTAAGCTTCTAGTAAGCATTTGCTGAATATTAATATCACTTCCCAGATGATAACCCTGAAGAAGATTTTCAATCACCTCAGTCTCCATCAGTTTTCAGGTAAAGGCTATCCCATGTGTCTACAAGTAGACGATAGGACCAAACATACAGGAGTACATGTCCCTAAAACCTAGGTGACCAACATAATTTTCAGTGAAGGAATCAAATAGAATTTTTTTTTTTATTAGTTCAGTTGCCCTGGTCATTTTTAGTTCTAAGGTTAATGGCTATCCCGTGATTCAAGAGTTGATTACGGGACCAAACATATGAGATATGTCCGTTGAAATTGAGTAACCGACGTAATTTTAAGCAACAAATCAAAGCATTTTTTTAAGATAAGCACGCACACACACTCTTTTTGTATTTTTGTGATTTCTCCCCCCTAAATATGTACAAACTTAACCTCAAAAATATATATGTACAAATTTAACCTCATAAAATACTCAGTCTTCAAAACGTAACATCTTAAGAAACCCTACAAGCACATCATGAATCTGGCTGTTCCGACCGGTTTCGTAAACAGGTCCAGCCACATTATTATCAGTGTGGACCGGTTCAAGATGAATTAGCTTCCGTTCGTAATAGTCACGAATAAAATAAACTTTAATATCAATGTGCTTGGTTTGACAATACCAGATATAGAATTGAGCATTCATTGTTGGTAAAATGAGTAGAGAAATCCCTTATCACAAATTTGCGACACACTGAGCAGACTGTGTTTTAACTCTGGAACATAGTTAACATTTTCGAATTTCAGAACACCATTACTCATAGTACCCTTTTGAGTAATCTTCCCTTTTCTCTCTCCCACAAACAAGACATATCCGCCGTTAAAGTTTTGAATGTCACTCAGCTGAGATATGCCTCCCGTCCTGTGCCTGGAACAACCACTATCAACAAACCATGGTCTGAATTCTTCCATAGCTGTTCCTCCACAGAGTGCGAGATCAGTTAGTTTTGGGTACCTAGTCCATAATAATTCTGGGTAATCCTAACTTAGTTAGATGTGTTACGGGCTGCATGTCATATCATCATTGTTATCAAACATGGAGTTATGTGATGATACGGACTTTATTACCGGGGACTTTGGCAACCACATGTATTTTTGCTTTAAAACCTTTTGATTTATGCAGGTGGTTGACTTGGTCTCTGGTCTGCAGATAGAAGACATGTTTGACTTTACCCAGTTTGTTTTTCTCGGCTCATACACCCATTTGGTCTAGGAACCGAGAACGTGTTTTCTTTCCGCTTTTGGGTCACAATGGCTTGGTATGACGAAAGCTTGACTTGTCAGTCCTAACTCTTCTCCCATTACCTACAGAGTGCCTTGTCTCATGATGCCTTAAATTATTTGAATGAAAAGTTTTGTAAGCATTATGAGACATGGTTCTCTGATTGCTTCTATAATATGGAATGTACGGGAGATGAGAGCAATTTCTAGCAATGTGACCAGGAATGCCACAGTTGAAACGGGTGGGTTTCTTAACATAAAATTCATTGTGGCCAATTCCAGGTCTAGCTCTGTTGTGTGAGCTTGTTTTACCATTTCTGGATTCATCATTAAGAGCTTCACAATTAATATCACAAAACCTCTTTTCTTTCACAAACTTTGGTGAAGAATGTTTATTTTTGTTTTTAATTTAACCACATTTATTTAAGGACAGATCACTGCCTTATGAAGTTCTAGAAAACGAAACTAAACGATTGTTTTTGCTCTTGAAAACAGAGCCCACACACACATTAGTAGAATTGTTATTCAAACAGGAAAATTCAAAGAAACAGATGAGTCAACGGGTCCTCAATTATGACTTCATCTGCACACGAACAAAACACATTAGAATTGTTCACACCCTGAGATTGATTTAGTTGTTGAATCTGTATCAACCTTACCAGTTGCAGTTGGCTTTCCATACTGCATAAGTTTCTCCTTTGCCTCCTCTTACTTAGTAGGAGGATGACTTGAGTAGTTATTATTGTAAGGGGGTGGTACCATGTTATAGCCTAGACCTACACCTTTATGTTCTTTCCATTTTAACTATTTCTCTATCATAGACTCAACAACAGCACTAGAGACATTTATTTGAAATTGAATTCAGCATTTTCAAATTTATTCGTCAGTCTGACTATATCCAGTTTAGATGCTTCTAACTCGGCGGTTAGTTCAGCTATTTTGGTTTTGGCATCTAGATGGTGACAACACTTTATGCTGAAATCTGATTGAAGTTTAGAGAAATCTTGTTTTTGTGCCTCTAGTTTATCATTTAAAGTTTCTTCTAGTTTCTTTAGTGTTGAGTTTTCATATTTGGCATTTTCAATTCTCTTATTAGATTACTATTATGTAATTTGTACAGGCCTACCTTATCAATGCAAGATTGAGACCAAAGTACAGTACTTACCTCAATAGGTTTGGTGGAGGTGAAAGCCATAAACGCATGCCGAAGTTCCATCACCTGCTCTTCAGCTTCATTCTCCTCTTCATCAACATCCATCTCAACGAAATTTGCAACTACATTACTGTTAGAGCATAATGTCTATTGCTCGGGTCTTAGATGCATTAGATATGATTGTATAGGGCTAGAGTTGTCAAATGTATGTTTAGTAGTTGGATTTAACGCATAAGTCCACAACACAGCATATGTTATCCGACGCATAACATATGCGCCGTATAACTTATATGGGCTTAGGGTCTTTCATGTTGTTTCCTATAAATAGGGGACTTATGCGTTATTATATAGACTTTTGGTGAATGTTAGAGTGAGAGAGTAGAGAGAGAAAGTTGCTACAAAGTCATATCTTATAATCTTTGAAGTTATCAATGAAGAATATGCTTAATGTTTACTTGTTTTGTTCACTCTCAATGGATTCCGCACTTTGAGATACAAGCTGTAAAATCTAGAGATCCTAATAGTTGTATACATCAGCATGGCATCCTCTTTCAAATGGTATCATATGCGCAGCATAACATATGCGGTCTTGTGGTTTTTCATGTTGTTTCCTATAAATAGGGGACTTATCCGTTATTATGTAGATTTTTGGTGAATGTTAGAGTGAGAGAGTAGAGAGAGAAAGTTGCTACAAAGTCATATCTTGTAATCTTCGAAGTTATCAATGAAGAATATGCTTAATGTTTACTTGTTTTGTCCACTCTCAATGGATTTCGCACTTTGAGATACAAGCTGTAACATCTAGAGATCCTAATTGTTGTATACATCAGCATGGCATCCTCTTTCAATTACTCAAACTCAATGTTGCCATGTGATCCTCCCAGGAGAAGTTCTGAACCACCAGACCCCGCTCACCCGTACTCGAACTAGTCACATTCTCTTCTCTTTCACTACTCACCGGGACCATCGCTATTTCTCTATTTCCTTCTTTAGCCGGGTTTGTGCATTCACGAGCAAAATGACCCCGCTCATGATAGTTGTAGCACCTTAGAGAATTCTTGTTGAAACCCACTTTTTGATTTGCAGGCACATTCCAATTGTTCCTGCTTGTTCTTTTGGTGAATTTCTTGGCCTGAAAACAGCCATGGCAATTTACCATGAAATATCCATCTCTTCCATATCATCAGGATGTATCTGATCCAACTCAGCAGCTACCACTGCTTGCACTAAGTCTCCAGCAAGAAAAGCATTAGAGCAGTTCATAAAACCTGCCATTAGGGCTATGTTCTCTTGATACTCCTTTGAAATAATGGGAATTTAAGTGTGAGACAGGCTGGAGGTGGCCATAGAGGCCTGTGATTTCGGTGCAGTAGTTTGTTGCGGGAAGAAAATAAGGGTAGCTGGTGTAGAATGAGGAGAGGGTTGACTTTGTAAAGATCTAAACATGGAAAGAATCTGTTGAGGCTGCTGTGGTTGAGGTGGCTAACTCTTGAACAGAGAGAAGTTCTCTTGAGAGACCAGTGCATTATTTGCTGGAGTGCCATAACCTGCAGTGTTGTAAGTACTAGCATGATTAATGGCACGTTGCTTGTCATCCATGTCACA
Source organism: Bidens hawaiensis (assembly GCF_021521415.1). Lineage (NCBI taxonomy): Eukaryota > Viridiplantae > Streptophyta > Magnoliopsida > Asterales > Asteraceae > Bidens > Bidens hawaiensis. The sequence continues at coordinate 14,179 of NW_027492883.1, forward strand.
AGCCTTGATGATAGCCATAACCTCCGACAGAGTCAATTTGGACAGATCCTTGGTCTTCTTAATGACTGCCACATTCAAGTCCCAGCTCTGAGGCAGTGAGTTAACCAGCTTTTTGTTGATCTCGGCAGAAGTGAGATTTATGTTTGCAGATCTAATCTCCGTGATCAACGAGATGAACCGGTGAAGCTGTTTCTTTTAAGATTCTCCTAACACATGATTGAACATGTTAAGCTGTTGTCTAAGGAGATCTTGCCTACTTCTCCTCATGTCCTCATTTCCTTCAAACACTTCAATGAGAGCCTCCCAGAGTCCTTTGGCAGAGTTCAACTCTCTAAATCCCAAGGCAATTTTAGGTGAAAGTGCCATGGTCAAGGTAGTTAAAGCCTTCACATCTTCCTCAACAAAGTCAAAGTCAGCATTAGTATACAACTCAACTGGCTTTGTCTCAATTTCTTCGAAGCCTTCTCTTTGATAAGTAATAACCTGAGGACCTCTGATTATGCTTCTCCACATTTTGGCATCCTTCGCTTTCACATACTTCTCAAACCTAAACTTCACTCAGCAAATACGTCTGATGTCAATAAGCGAGGCACACGAGTAGTAGTTCCCATGATGGAATCAAGCTCTTAATGGAGTGTTGCATTTGAAGACATACTGACACCTGACTGATCCATAGTATCTTTGACCGAAAACTAAACGGAAGGACAGAAAACTACAAATTTCACCCAAGAACACGGAATGTTGACCGAGAACTGTCAACAGTATCCGAAGACACACGAAGTTACCCGAGAACAATGAAATCACCCCCCGAAAACTTGTAAATCTTCCCGAAAACCTTGAATGCTGGCTGTGAATCTTGAAATCTTCCCGAGAACTCCAAAATCAACCAGAGAACTAAGGATGGTTCAAGATATGGTAAATCTTGAATATTTAACTAAATCCCTTGAATGATGGGATTTAAATTAAATATGAGATATACAAGAATCTACTCCAAACACAGCTTCACCAGTCGAAGAACACGAAGAACACCCTCCTTCGAGATCCAGAAACCTTCAACACAATAAACCTTCTTAGATCAACGTCAGAATCCTCGATATCACCAATAATCGAGCCTAGAATAGGTCTGTAGGCTCTGATACCAATTGTAAATCCCGTGATGGATCTTTCAATGTGATATCAATATACTTAACAGTTAGGCGGAAACTAACCACTAAGTTGATTCTGAGTAAAACAATCTAGAACACACCAAACACAATAAAGAATCTTCAAAACACACGTGTATTTTGCGTCGGGTGCTTAAGCCTTTAATAACTTACATGGGTGAAAATAATGACAATGAACATATGTTATATATATATATATATATATATATATATATATATATATATATATATATATATACTCTACCATCTAAGCCCAAACAAACTAAAGGCCCACCGAGATCAAAAGATCTCGGTATACAATCAAAAGCCTAACAATGTCCAGTACTACAAAGCATAAACCATAAACTACGTTACAACACTTGGTAAAACACGCAACACGGGCCTCCTCCCCCCTGAGTCTTCCTCGAGTAATATATTTGACCCGGTCACGGTTTAACAAAACAAAATCACGTAACACGAGCCTCCTCACCCTGGGTCTTCCACAATTAATATATTTGACTCGGTCACGGTTTAACAAACCTAAACACATGATACGGGCCTCCTCACCCGGAATCTTCCTCGAGTAATATGTTTGACCCGATCACGGTTTAGTAGGACTGCGAGCCTCCTCACCCCAAGTCACGAGACACGAAGTCAAGGGCTCAAATAATATATTTGACAACCGGGACATAAACATGTAACACTGGCCTCCTCACCCAGGGTCTTCCCCAAGTAATATATTTGACCCGGTCACAGTTTTTCAAAACATACACATTAATATAATCACTCACATACACCTTAGCCAATCAATCACCAAACACATCATCACGTGTAATCCATGAATAATGGATAGTCTAGGAAGTAATACCAGGCGTAATAATATCCTCCACCCTAGACCATAAGTAATATATATATATATATATACATATCCTTAAGGAATTTATGACTATAGACGAGTCTAAATATCCTAAGGCATAGGATATAATTCACACATGGTTTCATAAATGTACAAATATGAATAAGACTATGCAATACCATCCAAATAGTTTAAACGAGTAAAACCGGGTAAAATCGTAATACGGTATGTATACTAGCCCAAAATGAGAAAAGATTAAAAACGGACATCATGAAAGTCACCTGACATAAGTCACACAAGTACCAACGCGCTAGAGAATCTCTTAGCAGTCCCGGAACTCAAAAGCCTGTCGGGTTGCACACAACAATTAATAACTAACCCGAATCGACTCGCTTATTCTACAGACGTCCTAACATAATTTAATTGACCTGAAACCTCACCCATGATAATATCATTTACATCCGCCCCCAAGGCCTTTAAATTTACCAAAACTACCCCTAAGTAAAACCGGGGATAAAAGGGTTTGCAAACTGCACCCGGATTACGTTAATTTTTTCAAATTCGCGTGTTAACAAGTCGTTTAAGTAATTACCCGACCAAATCATGCCCGTTAAGGTAAAATAAAACTTTATTACAGCCATTAAGTCCCCATGACACTACAAGAGCTTAACGGTTCGGCAATCCCTTTGTACAACGCACGAATTACCGTTTAAGCTAGAATTCGCATTCTACCGAACCATTTGAGCAATTACCAACCAACTCAGCACCGTATAGATAATATATCACATTATTACAGAAAATAAGTCCGTACGACACTACACGACATGTTTATGACATCTCTAGGGTTCAATAAGTGGTTTAATGATGAAAAAGACATTCAACCGAACAATACTAACCTTCAATTGATTGGAACCAGGCTTGGATTGCTTGGAGAGGGGAAAACGGGTCTTGTGGCTGCTGCTCACTTTCGATCGCAGACAAGGAGGTAGGCAGCCAAAATATTATTAGGTTTAGGGATTTACAATTTCAGTGGTCCTATTTGCAAAGTGTGGTAACTTTTCCCCCGAGATGATTAAAATAACTTTCAAAAATTACTTCGAGACCCCTTACTAAGAAATATTATATCCCACCAATTAAACAAACATTTATAGACACCACTATCGATTAATGAAAATTTCCGGGCGTTACAAGTCCACCCTCCTTATAATGGGATTTGTCCCCGAATCCCGTTGCAATAGGAATTGATGCGGATAGAGAAAAAAACGTAATCATCTAATCACACAAGAGGACGATTGGGACAAAATCTCTACTAGCGCCCAATCAAACAGGAACGAAGATTAAAGTTCAACAAGTAAAAGAAAAGAGACCTAGAGTGATAGCATGCCATATCTTATCCCTATAAAGACAGAACCCTAACATAGTCAAGCACAAATAGCACTTAGAACAGGAAGATAATGGTAAACTACTAATAACGTGGATCAAATGTTATTAGTCGTTTACTTTACCCACGCATCCTAAGCACCCCATGTTCCTAACCATATTAGCATCCTATCTAACACTTAACAATTTATGCACATAAAAGTAAACCTAATACTTATAAAACAAATAGGTTACCTCTTGGCGTGCAGCTACCCACGGTTGGCATTTCTAGTCCTTCAATTAACAATTCGAGTCCAAGCAGCAAAGAATGCCTGGGTCCCTCGAACCTTGGCTCTGATACCAACTTGTAAGACCCCGAATCCCGGGAGTCCTACAGTTGGTCATCATATCCAAAATTCTCAAAATAAAAGTCAAACGATTTCAATTTATTAAAAATACGTCTAGAGTGACATGCAGCGGAAAAATAAACGAGTACCAAATCCCAAAATCGGGAAATATGCCCAAAAATCCAAAATTTAAATACGTGCAATAAGAAATGAAAAGAAAACAGTTGCATTATTAATTACTAATTCTCGACTAGATATGTCTTCAACCGTCCAAGTAGTTCCCTACTTCTCAACCTGAATCAATCTAAAATACACATAAAGTCAGCTAAAGTAGAGTGAGTTCTTGTTTTTATAAGTGACCTCTATAAATAAATTTAAATCAATAAATACAAAAATTTTGGATAAAATCATAAGTAAATAAATAAATACTTTTTCCTTGGTCAAACACGCAACACGGGCCTCCTCACCCCGAGTCTTCCTTGAGTAATATATTTGACCCGGTTGGGCTTTAACAAAACAAAATCACGTAACACGAGCCTTCTTACCCCGGGTCTTCCCCAAGTTATATATTTTACTCGGTCACGGTTTAACAAAACAAAATCACGTAACACGAGCCTCCACACCCCGGGTCTTCCCCAAGTCATATATTTGACTCGCTCACGGTTTAACAATACTAAATCATGTCACATGAGTCTCCTCACCCCGGGTCTTCCCCAAGGAATATATTTTACTCGGTTACGGTTTAACAAACCTAAACGTGATGCGGGCCTCCGCACCCCGAGTCTTCCTCGAGTAATATATTAGACCTGATCACGATTTAGCAGGACGGCGGACCTCCTCACCCCAAGTCACGTGACATGAAGTCAAGGACTCAAGTAATATTTTTGACCCGCCGGGACATAAACATGCAACACGAGCCTCCTCACCCCGGGTCTTTCCCAAGTAATATATTTGACCCGGTCACAGTTTATCAAAACATACACATCAATATAATCACTCACATACACCTTAGCCAATCAATCAACCAAACACATCACCACGTGTAATCCATGAATAATAGATAGTCTAGGAAGTAATACCAGACCTAATAATATCCTTGAGCCTAGACCATAAGTAATATATATATATAACCTTAAGGAATTTATGACTATAGACGAGTCTAAAATATCCTAAGGCATAGGATATAATTTGCACATAGTTTCATAAATGTACAAATATGAATAGGACTATGCAATACCATACAAATAGTTTAAACGAGTAAAACCAGGTAAAATCGTAATACGGTGTGTATGCTAGACCAAAGCGTAAAAAGATTAAAAATGGATATCATGAAACTCACCTGTCACAAGTCACACAAGTACCAACGACCTAGAGAATCTCTAAGTAGTCCCGCAACTCAAAAGCCTGTCGGGTTACACATAAGAATTACTAACTTACCCGAACCCACTCGCTTAATCTACGGGACGTCCTAACATAATTTAATTGACCCGAAACCTCACCCATGATAATATCATTTACATCAACCCCAAGGCCTTTAAATTTACCAAAACTACCCCTAAGTAAAACCGGTGATAAAAGGGTTTGCAAACTACACCCAGCTTACGTTATCTTTGTCGAATTCGTGCGTTAACAAAAATTACTAACCAAATCAGGCCCGTTAAGGTAAAATATAACTTTAATAAAGCCAGTAAGTCCGCACGACACTACACGAGCTGAACGGGTTGGTAATCCCCTTGTACAACGCACAAATTATCGTTTAAGCGAGAATTCGCGTTTTACCGAGCCATTTGAGCAATCACCAACCAATTCAGCCTTGTTTTATTAAACTTTAAAGTTTCAATAGCCTGTTAATCATTTTGACAATACACAAACTGATTTGGTTGTTAATCCCCTCAAACGACACGCGAAACACAACAATTAACAATTTAAACTACCAAAATCCTAGTTTCCGAACTATTAACGATTGACCCATCAAATCAAATCCATTGGCAAAGATATTTTGGAATGAAGTAAGCGACATACCAAGGGAGCTATTTGAACAAAAAACTTGGTTGAAACAGTCCCGGAAATAACTTAATTGGGCAGCCACCGATTTTAACCTAAACCGAATGAATTGATCAATAACAAGTCTAATATGCAGATTTTAGCATGCAAAGATGTATTTTATTACATACGAAAATCAAAGAAATTGTTAGGACCGTCTTTCGGGTGCAACCTTAGCAAAGGTTTGACAAGAACACACCGACTTAATTACTCAAAGACCGATTGAGTATCCCGGCGGAATCAGGATATTCAATGATTGAGAATGAAAGCTTGTGGAGAATTATCAAACACAAAACAATAAATGATAATCGGTAAAGACTATTTCAACGACAAAGATTCACTATATTAAATGATACGTCAATGATACAGTGAATGGAATGTCTAGGGTTTTGTGTGACGGCGGCTTTTGATATTCGTCTGCAAAGATTGTCAGTATGCGTGCCAAAAAAAACCGTCGCCTAGTCGTACCCTAGGATGTCTATATATAGACCCTGACATTCCATGTATACGTCCTAGACATTACATAATGAAAGATAAATCTAATACAAGTGTTTCAGACCTCGAGCAAGGTATATACCTTGCTCGAGCAAGCTTCCTATACAAGGTGTGCTCGGAGAGTGTCCTCGAGCATACTTTACTTAGAATATATTCTCTTTCGGAGAATACATATTCTCTTCGAGTAAGCTTCATTTCTCTTGACTTGTTCAAACTTTGCTCGGATAAGTCCATCGAGCAAGCTCATTCTTCTTGATGTCTTCAGCTTTTCTTATTCAGCAATCTTTATCATGCTCGGATGAAAATCTTGCTCGGTAACTGAACTGTGCTCGAAGTCTTTGCTTTGATTCACATGACATCCTCTTATTGCATCCATGCTCGTCCCCATGTGCTCGATCATCCTGTGCTCGTAACACTTGGCTGGAACTTGTATGATCAAGCTGTTTGCTCGATTAGCAATCCATGCTCGATAGAAGAATACCCTTGCTCGTTGAAGTGTAGCTTGCTCAAAGCCTTCAACACTTAGAAGAATCAACCATTTAAGGTTCAGAACCTTGCTCGAAGTAGTAAAAACCATGCTCGATCGTCTGGGCTTGCTCGAATTCCATACTTAGCCATTTTCTGAGTAGGTTGAGAAGATTCCAATCTTCCTTATCAAAAATCCGACCCAACAATCTCCCCCTAGATTGGAACAAACTCAGATGCACCAAAACATACCTACATAGAGATACACATGTATCAGTTTTCTAGATAAATCATTTAAGAACGTGTCATTTCATTACATAATTGGAATTCTACCACATGGGCATTACAAACTAAATTTTTACAAATCAAACAAAATATAAAGATAAACAGAAATTAAAAAATCAATCATTCATTAGCTCCATTCTGTTATCTTCTTCCTCTATTCTTGGCTTCAGCCCTTTCTTTTAGTTTCTTCACATACTTTGCTTCAGCATGTCAAGTTCAGAGGAGTCAGAGGCATCACTTGGGAATCTTGCATTAATCAAATCTTGTAAATCTTGTGGATGCATATAATGCAGATCACCATCCTCCCTTATGACTGCAATAGGTATCCCCGACTCATTTCTCAAAGTGGTCGAATCATCATTTTGATTGTACGTTATGTATGTGATTCTTCCAAATTTTTGCACTTTTGAGTTGGGTTCCTTCATCACTTCTCTCGTAGCCAAACACTCTTTTAAGGTCTTCCTTTTCTGATGGGAGCTGCTTGCTAGAGTTCTATGTTTCTTTGATTCAGAAAGGGAAAGCTCGGATATGTGAACTTCACTTATTCTCTTCTTCCTCTTCTCTTTTTCTACTTGGCTCCTGATCTCTCTCTTCTTTTGCTGTAGAAATGGGAATCCCTTTTCTGCTTGATCCTTTAAAAACTTTGAGAGATCATTCCTCAGTTGACCAGATGGTTGACTTCTTATTTGATTGTCATATAAAGTCAGCTCAGCCATTTTGGTCAGTTGTTCTGTTGTAAAGTTTCTCAAATCATCTCTGAAGATGATGAGATGTTCTGCTTCATCTTCAGTCACAACCCTCAAGGTCTTCGATCTTTTGTCAAAATAGAGATGTGTGGGCAAATTCAAGTTTCTTGGCTGCACAGGCCTCACACTCTCTGACCTACGGGTTCTCCTTGAGCCCCCCATTTCAACTTTCTTAATCTTATCAAGACCCTCTTCAACATACCATCTATTTATTGTATCTTCAGTTTGCGTTAACAGTCTTGACATTTTTACTCCCTTTTTGTGGAGGGCATTCATCATTTCTGCATGAACTTCTTGTTCTGCCCTCCTCCTTTCTTCTTGCAATTTCCTCTGTGTTTCAAGATACATCCTCCTTGTTCTGCCCTGCCCTCTTCCTTGTTCTACCCTGCTCTCTATGATATATTTCCATTAGTTCAGCAAGAGGCATGTTCTGAAACAGTTCTTCTGATATCCCTTTCTCCATCGCAACCTTATCTAACATCTCTACCCTCTGAGGGTCCTCAAACCACCTCTTTGCATCTTGATCTTTCTTTTCTTTTTCTTCCCTTTCCTTCTGTAATCTCAATTTTAACTCCTGCTCTCTTTCAAACTTTTCTCGACTTTCTTGATCTTTGTGAGAGTCTTTAATCTGTTGAATTCTTCTTTTCAGTTCTTCAGGAGAGAGATTTATCAGGAAGTTGTAGCTGTAGCCATACAACTGAAGGAATTTTATATCCTTATGTTTTGACTTTAAGGATTCATATGCTTCTTTATCCTTTTGTTTCTTTTCTTGCTACTATCTGATTCTTTGAATTCTTTTTCTTTCTCTTTCTTCATTTCAGACACCCTTCTCACATAGTCAGACAGATTCTCCATGAGAGCCCTTTTGTACAAACTATCAATCTTGTCAAATGGTTGTAGGTTCAGGAAAGCAGGCTTGTGACCAGCCTTTATCAATACTTCTCTTTTTTCTTTCCTTACTCTCCAACCCTTAGCTTCTTTTGCCACATCCTCTTTTGATAGTCTTTGAACATAAGAGGATCATAGCCCAAGCTGATCAAATATTCAACATCTTCATTTATCTTTTCAACTCCCTGCAATTCTTCCTCATCTTCACTTTCACCATCCAAGTCCACCACTTCTTCAAGGTTGTGAAGAGCCTCAATCATTGGTTCATCATTTTGTTTGGATTGAGCTCTTCTTCTTTCTTCTAGCATCTATGACCTCAGTCTATAGACCATTTTCTTCACAGATTTTTTTCTCTTTGGCTTTGGGTTCTCAATTTCAGATGAAGGTTTTCTTTTGAGTTGTATTTCCACTGGTTCTTCAAGAATTATTTCTTCATCAACAGACTCAGATTCGTCATTTTTAGTTTCAGCTGTTTGTGTGTCAACAGGTTTTTCAGTAACTTCTTCTATGATTGGTTCACTTGGTTCAACATGTTCTTCAAATTTTTGTTCTCCTTTGCTCAGATTTATAAATTCTAGTTGAGCCTTTCTTGCTGCCTTTACAATGTTTGGGTGATGCTTTTCTGGTTTGTTCAGTATGAGTGTTATATCTTTCATTATCACCAATTTGACCATTGTAAATGCTGAAACCTCAACTGTTTCATCTTCTTCATTTGTTATAGGACCCATACCAAGTTCATCTTCATTTGTTTCAAGCTCCTCAGGTTCAATGATTAAAGGCTCTGCAGCCTTTTCTTGTTCAGGTTCTTGTTGATCAACATTCAAATTTTCTTTCAAGGCATTAATTGTAGCCTTGATTGCTTCATCAGCTTCTCTTAATTTCCTCTCCTCTTCCTCCTCTTTATCTTTCATTTTAATCAAAGCTTCTATGACCTCCTGAGAAATTTCCTCCTCTTCTTCTACCATTTCTTCCCTTTCAAGGGCCTCCAACTCTTCATTCATCAGTTCTATAACTATTTTCACAGATTCAGCCTCATCCATGTCTTGATCAACTACATTTTCTTTGAACAAAATGTCATCAGACTGAGTTGTGTGTTGAGGTAGGGGGTGTAAGTCATCGTCTGTAAGTGCAACCCCCTTGCCCTTTTCTTTCCTCTTTAGATTTTCTTTTTCAGTTTCATCTTCTTCTTTATCTTCCTTCTCATCCTCCGATTCTCCATCATCATATGCTTGGTTTAGCATGTTTAAATCATCATATGGTCCAACCTCCTCTTCAACACTAATATTCTCCCCCTGTTTTGGTGCATCTGAGGTCTTCTCAACCTCAGATTGCCCCTCAAGAGTTTGAATTTTCAATAACGCCTCCTTCAGTGCAGCTTCCAGAGCTGAGTTCTTCGTAGCCAAAATGGCATTTTTCTCTCTTAGCATTATGTTCTCAAACTCCAGTTTGGCATTTTCACACACCACATCATAAAGTTTTGGACTTGATTGTGGAGTTTTAGCAGTAGGTTTTGGAGCTGGGTCCGAAAATGGTTCAGATTCTGAGGTCTCAGGGGATTGAACGGTGTATGGTTCTGGGACTTGGGTTGGGAGAGTAGGTTCAGTTGGTGCTGTAGTAGGTGAAGGATGGATAGGTATGTCTTGTTCAGTTGGCTCAATTGTGGCAGGGGAAATAAGAATGTCAACATGATCAATTTGCTCATGAGGTTGTTGACCAATTTCATACACAGTCTCTCCAATTACAACCTGTGCATCAGCAGCATTATCAACAACCATCGCATCTCCTTCATCGGCACCATCATCATCATCATCATCATCATTATCATTATCATCACCATCATCAACTTCCTCATCATTTTTTCCAGGGGTCCTCGGTATATCAACGGCACCCAGTGCAGGAACAAGTAACCAAGGGAGTACATCCCAGTCATCAGACTCAATGAAGTTACTCTGAGCATCTTTCATACGTTTGAATATGTTTGAGTCTTGCAACTTCAAAATCTACCATGTCCTTTAAATGTCTGGTAAGGCTCTGTTTATTAAGATTTAGAGAAACCTTGGATACATCAGAAATCGTTGAGTAATATGCTTCTCTGCATTTGAGATCATCCCTTGAAAAATAAGTCGTGAAATGTTGAAGGGTTGCTGATAAAGGATGGCGACAGTGAGAGTCCCAAGCTCTCTGCTCAACAGAGTCCAAGTCCCCCGTCGTGGAGATAGAGACTGAATAACGTGATGAATTAAAAATCTGTAGATTAACGGAAAACTCCCCTTTTGAAACTGTCCCTCCTTTACTCCTCCCTGATATCCCATAGTATCTTGAAAAACTCTCAGTAACCTTGGGACGGAGTAGGACGGCTGATCCTCAAGATTGTCATTAAGTTCCAGAGCAGCTCTGATTGAGGCTTCTGTTATCTCAATGTCATGATTTAGTATCGATGCCTCAATTCTATCCCCATTGATGTCATTGACATGTGTTGCAGACCCCCAAAAATCAAATATGTGATTTCTGTATATTGTGGGATCGATAGTTAACGCCACCCTCAGATTGGAGTTTCTTAGAAAGTTTATCATTGGCTCCAACTCACGGTTGTCAAGCACACATATTATGTCGTTTTTCGAATTTGAATGCCATCAGTTCTGCAAGAACATGAAGAGTTGTCAGTACACAAAGTTGCAGAACTAATATATATGAGAAAAGATAGATGATGAATGGCGTCTTCAATTAACCTGTTCCGTAGTAATATGCGTACCTGCAAAACAAGTAAACAGTTAGTCAGTTTGTTCAATTGGAAACCCTAATTTCAAAAACGGTGCGACGATTATCGAACTGCGATGTCTTACCGAAGTCGAAACAGAGCTAATGGCTATAATCGAAGTGAAATTAACAAGTAATATAAACAGCGAGCAATGGGGAGATAGCACGAGCAAGAGGGCGTTCGTTTAGGTTTAATTAGAGAGTAATGTGAGAAAAACTTTCTAAGTCCCCTTTTTATACCTAACGATTTGGTGGTACAGTACCTTGGTTTGTCGTCTAGCACACGACAGTTGTCATTTAATTTCAAATTTACATGTACCTCCCTTGCTCGAGTATATAGCCAAAATAAAAACTTGCCCCCCTGTACACAAGGACATGGTACAATGCTTGCTCGAGCATACTTAGAAATATATTATATCAATTTCTTATGCTCGAGATGCATTCCTGTGTGCTTGAAGTACAGTGTGCTTGAAAACCTTAAAATCTTTCCTAATCCCGCACTCGAGCACAGAAATTGGTACCCTAGTGTGCTCGAAAATTTTGTAGCAATAAAATCATCTTTACTCATCTCGAAATTTTAACTCAATCATCTCTACACGCTCACTAAGACAACGAGCACAGACCTTGCTCAAAATACTTAGATGTTTCCTATCATTCAATTGTCATGCTCGTAGACATGAAATCATAGTAACTCATGCAATCATGCTCGAAGATACTTAGTAAAATAACAAAGTATATCTTCGTGCTCGAAGATCAAAGATAACAAAACACATCAAAAACAAGCTCGAAGTACAGTCTAATTCCTAGATCATACTCGAAAATACTTAGAACAAACACAGATAACAGTGGTGAAATCAAAATCATTTGCCTAGAAGTTAAGACAAAAATCACACTCAAACTTTGCAATAATTATGATTACAAGTTAATGAAATCATTCCGTTTGTTTAAGCTTGGGTTTGAGGTGAACAAGAGATCAAAATCCAGTTAAAAAGTTATGTCAATTCATTGGAAAGATCTCAACATGGGATTAGATTGTCCAATAACTGTCACACCACTTCATTCTCAGCCGTATTATGAGTTAAGTCAGGCTGACACTAGGTGTAGGTTCTTATCATGATTCTTATGAATTTTTGTGATATTCTTAAGGTTCAATTAGTTGCTTGAGTTAGAATGGTCACACTTTAGAATTTAGTTGTTCCTTATCTCTTCTCAAAGCTTATTTAGCTTTCTCCGAATCACCCCGAATTGACTTCAACCCCCTGACGCATTGGTCAAAAAATAAGTTTTATTTGTCCGAGCAGTTTATTTAATAATAACATACATAGGTATCAGACCATAAGGTTGAACGTTGGACTTACAAGCCATCCGGACTTACATGCCTTTCATTCAGAGTGTTTAGGACTTATTTGAATGCCCCACTCTTGTAGTTCTGTTAGTGCCCCTTAAGGTCATGATATATTTATTTATCATTAATGATATTTGAAGCATATTTCATTTTCTTTTTCACTCTTTCTCATTTGCTTCATTTCCTTTTAATGTTTATGTATAGATATTTAGTTGCTGCTCATAATTTAATAAACTGTTTTTTTGGTAGACCAAAGCATCAACAGGCTCGTGTATGATTGGATAATTGCCTTTCTGCCTATCATTCGGAGAGATGTGCAAGGAAACATACCTTAGTTTTCAAATGAATCACCACATCAAACTTAGCATGATTATAGTATTTGTATCACATAGTTCACTGCACTCATGAGAAGAAGCTACACAAATTGTCAGTTTACTGAACAGAAACCTTTTAAGCCTATAATCCATGAGTTAGGTGATTAGACAATATACTATCATTTCCCACATTAGTTGGATTCAATCTCCACCTGAATAACAATATTCATTTCTGAATATGAACTTGGATAATATTATCATCTCTCTTGTTTGATCACCAAAACAGTGTTGCTTATCATAAAACATGTTTCATTTTCAAAATCATTTATTTGATAGGTCATTTTTAAGGTTAGATTCTGAAAATAGTATAGTCTTGTAGTCACATTTGACAAGCAGACACTTCACAAGTGTCACACACATAATACTCACATCACACATTTCAATCAGCAAAGCACACAATATAGTGGAGCATGCTTAGAAATCCATCGAGCATACTCGGAAGTCTGTAGCAACCTTAAGATGTATCATTACAGAGTTTGTGCTCGACAGAGTTGTACATTGTGCTAGAGCAAGAAACTTGTGCTAGGAATACTTAGAAAGTTTTCCATAGTACATGTCCATGCTCGAACATCAAAACATATCATTTGTGCTTGAAATATGGTTTGTTTGTGCTTGAAGAACAACAGACACACCATAAGTACAGAACCATGCTCGGAATACTTAGAAAAGTTTTCCAAAGCAACTCTGTGCTCGAGCAACTGACATCTGTGCTCGAATGAGTTAGAATTGTCTTTGAGAAGCCTATGCTTGTGCTCGAAGAGCAATAAGCACAACATCGAGCACAGATTCATGCTCGAAGTACTTAGAATCATAAAAATTTATCATGCAAGCACAGATCAAAGTACTAACAGCTGTAATAACAGATTTAACAGAAATTCGACATACACACATTCACAAACATGATTATGACACCCAGAATAGTCACACACATCATGAAGGCAAACAGAAAATTCAGATTAGCACAACTATCAATCATGCAAACATTCACAGTGAGAAACATGGATCATCAGTAAGCATCTCACTTAAGCACACATCCTAAATCATACTTCATCAGGATTAATCATTCCTAGACATTTTAACAGAAAATGAAATCTGGTCTTATCTAATGGTTTGGTGAACAAATCAGCCAAATTATCAGATGTATCTACCCTCTTCATTTCTATAAGCCCTTTTTCCTGACAATCCCTAATGAAATGATGTCTAATTTCAATGTACTTAGTTTTAGAATGTTGAACTGGATTCTTAACAATGAACGTAGCAGCCGTATTATCAACTAAAATAGGTGTGAGTAAGAAATTCAGACCATAATCTAGTAGTTGGTTTTGAATCCACAGAACCTGTGCACAGCAGGCAGATGCAGCAATGTACTCCGCTTCAGCAGTAGAGATTGACACTATGGTTTGCTTCTTGCATTGCCATGACACCAATTTGTTTCCAAGAAACTGACATCCTCCTGAGGTTGATTTTCAACTCATGTTGCATCCATCATAATCACTGTTAGTGTAAGCCATCAATTCAAAGGAAGAGTTCTTTGGATACCAAATTCCCAGGTCTAGTTTTCCTCTCAAGTATCTGAATATTCTTTTCACTGCTAGCATATGTGACACCTTTGGATTAGCTTGAAACCTTGCACAAACACACACAGCAAACATAATATCTGGCCTAGATGCTGTAAGATACATCAATGATCCTATCTTGGCCCTATATTCATGTTGATCAACTGGCTCCCCCTTTTCATCAGGTACCATTTTCTCATGTGTGTCCATTGGTGTTGACACTGTCTTGAAGTCTTAACACTTGAACTTGGTGAGAATCTCTTGAACATATTTTGATTGATTAATGAAAATTCCATCTGGCTTCTGTTGCACTTGCAATCCAAGGAAGATAATCATTTCTCCCATTGAACTCATTTGGTATTTGGACTTCATCACTTGCTCAAATTCTTTGCACATTTGTTCATTTGTTGACCCAAAAATGATATCATCCACATATACTTGCAGCAGCAGCAGATCCTTTCCTGTCCTTTTGTAAAAAAAAGTCTTGTCTATGGCTCCTCTACAGAAACCATGTTCTAACAGATGGTTAGACAGCTCATCATACCAGGCTCTTGGTGCCTGATGTAATCCATACAATGCCTTGCTGAGCTTGTAGACTTTGTTTGGATGAATTGGATCTTCAAATCCAGGAGGTTGAGTGACATACACTTCTTCATCTATCTTTCCATTCAGAAATGCAGATTTTACATCAAGCTGATAGACTTTAATGTTCATTGATGCTGCATATGCCAGAAAAATCCTAATAGCCTCTAGTCTTGCAACAGGAGCAAATACCTCTTCAAAATCTACTCCTTCTTCTTGTAAACATCCTAGAGCTACCAATCTAGCTTTGTTCTTTATCACTATCCCCCTTTCATCCTTCTTGATTCTGAAGACCCATTTTGTACCAATTGCATACCTTCCTCTGGGCTTGTCCACCAAGTCCCACACATGTAAGTCTCTGAACTGAGCTAATTCCTCCTGCATAGCTTCCACCCAGCTATTGTCCTTCAAAGCTTGATTGATGTTCTTTGGTTCAACTTGGGATAGGAAACAGGCATACAGACAGATATTTTCTTTTTCAGTTGCACTTCTGGTAACTCTTTCATGTAGATCTCCAATAATGTTCTCTGCAGGATGATTTCTTTCATTTGAGGTACTTTGTACAACTGGAGGTACACACACTTCTGCTTCTAGATTTGACATATTTAACTCAACAGATTCATCTTCAGATGTGACTTGAGTCTCAGTAGAAGTTTGAACAAGATTGAGTTATGATGTAGATGCCTCATTTCCTCCTAGCTGCAATGAGTCAAACAGGGATTGTAACTGACACATTTCTTCAGTTTGAGAAGGTTGTTGACTTTGGATGGGTTCACTTTCAATAACACTTGGACCTTCATTTTAGATTTCAACTTCAGCCTCTTGTCCAACTCTCTCTAGATCATATTCTCCTTGGATAGTACCTCCAAAGGTAAATCCATTTGCTTCAGACGCAATTGAGGTCCATAGTTTGTCCAGATCAACTTGCTTTGCTTTTCCTTTTTCTTCAAAGTTGGGTCTGTATATACTATCATCCATGTCTTCACTATAGATTTTAAATGATTTGATCGTTTTCTCAAGATCAAATAACCATTTAGGACCATCAATATTGTTGAACTGGTTTTCATTGAAGATAATGTCAGACGATTCAATCACCACCATGTGCTCTTTCACATAGACTCTATAAGCTTTTGAGTGAGATGAGTAGCCCACAAGGAAACATTCTAGTGATTTGGACTGGAATTTATTCAAGTAACCTTTGTGTTCAAGAGTGAGCATTTGCATCCAAAAGGCTTCAAGAACTTCACATAAGGTTTTCTCTTGTAGAGAATTTCATATGGTGTCTTGTTTTGAGCCTTGTTGAGTAGAACCCTGTTATGCACATAACATGCAGTGTTTATTGCTTCTGCCCAGAAAGTAACAGGCAGGTTGGCATCAGCAATCATGGTCCTTGCAGCTTCAACTAAAGTTCTATTTCTCCTTTCTGCAACACCATTTTGTTCAGGGGTTCTAGGAGCACTATACTGCTGGAAAATACCCTTAGAAGTGCAGAATTCACTCATAGTCTCATTCTTGAATTCTAACCCATTATCACTTCTAATCACTTTCACTCTTTTCTCAAGTTGATTTTCTATCTTCAAAACATAAGCCTTGAGTAACTCTGGAGTCTCATCCTTGCTTCCCATGAAAAAGACCCGTGTAAACCTTGAAAAATCATCAGTTATTACTAGGCAGTACTCTTCTTTCCAACACTTGGAACACTCACTGGACCAAACAAGTCGTTGTGAAGTAGTTCCAAAACCTCATCAATTGTGTTCAGCAGTTTGCTCTTGTGTGAGGATTTGTGTTGTTTTCCTTTAAGGCAAGATGTGCATTTGTCTTCCAGCTTGAACTCTCTTGTGGGAATACCAACAACATGTTCACCTTTCACTAGCTTGTTCATGTTCTTCATATTTACATGACACATCTTCCTATGCCATAAAACAGATTCATTCTCAGTTGCCTTTGATACAAAGCATGAACCACCTCTTGAAGTTGCAGTATTCATTCTCAGTTCATAGAGATTGCCATTTCTTGGAGCCATCATCATAATCAATTCTGTTGGTATCACAAACTCTGGCTTCAAAATCAGGCAATGTTCATCATTAAAGGCAACCTTATATCCTTTGTCACAAACTTGAGAAATGCTCAGCAGATTGTACTGTAGTCCTTCAACATGTAGAACATTCTCAAAGGATACTTTGCCATTCGTAAGTGTTCCCTTGCTAACAATTTTTCCTCCATTTTCATCACTCCCAAATGCAACTGGTCCCTCATACTTCTTCACATAATCTATTAATGCAGACTTGTCACATGTCATGTGCCTTGAACATCCACTGTCCATATACCATAAATCATTTTTGCTCATGGACTGATCCTGCACACACACAAAAGAAATCAGTTTGATTCTGAGTTACAAACTCCATCGGTTTGTAATTCAGAGAAAGTGGAGGATGTATCAGAAGTTGGAATTGGAACTGGTGGTGGATCTTCATACACAACTTCACACTCATCATCAGTGTCTAATTCTGATCCAATGTGCACTGCAGACACTGTAAAGCTTCCATCAACTTCCTCCATCACCTTATCTTTCCCACCTTCTACTTCCTTCTTTACTTTCCACTGAAATCCTCTTGGTTCAAATCCTTGTTTTAACAGAAACTTCTCATCACCATTAAGAACACCTGATCTCTTCTTAGCCTTTTCTTCATTTGGAGATCTTCTGTTCTTGTCTGTTATTTTCAGGATTCTATCATCTTCTTTAAGCTTCAAATTTTCTTTGAGTCTTTGGTCCAACACAGACTGATAGTTCTTCTCTTCAGATGGATTTTTTATTCCCTTCAAGTATCTCTCATACATTTCTTTGTAGCTTTTCATATCATAGCCACTAACCACATCTGGAATTTCAAAACTATCCTCAAGAATCCAGCAAGAGTCAGTGTGATGCCCATATGCATCACATTTTGTGCAGAACACTTTAGCAAAGTTTCCCAAATCCTCAAGAAGTTTCTTGTCCTTGATCTTGTCACTTGTTTTAGGGAAATCAAACCCTAAAGATGTTTTTGAGTACAAAGTGTTGGAAAAGTCCACCTTGATTGGCTTGCTGAGATCAATTGGTTGGGAACATTTTTCTTTAACAAAAACAATCTTCTTCAGCTTAGATGGCAATTGTGAAGAACATTCCTCTTGTTCTTTCGAACATCTTCTTCTTGGAGCATAGTCCACATCACCCACATCAAATAATTCATGATTAGAGAAAACTGGGTAGATTGGTGGACGACTTTGATCATAATAGAATTTGCTTTGTGTTTCTGTTCTCTTCTTGATGGCTGGTGGTGATGTAGCACATATATCAAATGGAACATGCTCTCTTCTCATTTTCTCATGATGCTCTCTCACCTTTGATGTCATAGGTGGCTGAAGAGGAATTTTGTCACCTTTCTTCTTCTTTGCTCCTTTCTTCTTCTTCCTCTTTGATGACTGAGAACTTCCACAGCTACAATTGTTTTTTTCACTGGAGTATTCACTCCACTTCTTTTTCTCTCCTTGAAGCTGTTCATCCACCACAGTTTCTTGCTTGTCAGCCTTTTTCATTACAAATTCTCCATTCTGATCTACCATCACATCATTATATTGCTTGATAAATTCTGGCTTATCATCAAACACATTTTTGAACTGTTTGAGATACTCATTTATGCTCTCTTTATCAACTTTCAATGGGTAACTATCACAGAACGGGGGTAGAACTTTCTTGTACTTCTCTTCTTCAGTCATCTTTTCAACATGCCCAACAATGTTTCCAGTAGAGACTAGGTTTTTTAAAAACTCAATTTCAATCAACAAATCAGCATTCTTGAGTTTCACTTCAACAAACATCTTCTTCTGTCCTTCTATCTCAATTCTCATTCTGGATTAAGCTTGATATGCTACCATGAAATCATCCTCCAAACCTTTGATTTGACTTTCATATGTAGCCTCACTTTCAGCATACACATTTAGAAAGACATCCTTCCTACCACATTCAGTTTTCCATTTTCCAACCTCCTATTTTAATTCTTCAATTTTAGCAAGAAGATCAGAAATAGAAGTATCAGAATGTACCTGAGTGTTTGAAGATTCAGCCTTCTCATTAATTTTGGCCATGAATGCAACATTTTCTCTTTCCATCTCAGCAGCATGATTACTCCAGTCAAACTCTCCATCCTGAGCCACCCTTGCAATGGCCACATTCCCTTGATCTCTTTGCTGGTTCACACCATTTTGAGATGGTCTGCTTTGATTTGTATGAACCTGCATTTGATTATTTCTCTGAGGTTGAAATGTTTGTTGCTGGGTTCTATTCTGGTTTTGATAGGGATTTTGATTGGGCATTTGAGTCCTTTGCTGCTGAAAGTTCTGATTCTGATTCTGATAGAACTGACTTTGATTGAGTTGATTTCCAAACTGTCTTGGCATGTTGCACTCTCTTGCAAAGTGTCCAAGTTGTTAACAGTTATAACAGATGGCCTTGGATTTGTCAAATCCAATTCTTTCATTTGGTCCATTGAAACTACTTCTGCCAGTTCTGTTATACAACCTTTTACTTCTTACTGCCAACATGGCCACTTGCCATTTGATGTCCATATCTTCTAAATCATCAGCATCAATTTGTTCTAAGTCTTCTTGCACGATGCTTGTGTTTATCATATTCTTGGCCACAAAGGCACGATAAGACTCAGTGAACATTGAGAACAAGGCCTGATAGTCTGTTCCTTGATTCTGGTTGTGATATGCAAAATTTGATTGCCCATTTCCAGTAGATGGATGGTCATCTTCAATCAGTTGCACACTGAATCTTGACTGATTGTTACATGAGGAGTGTGCATCTGATGGTTCCTCAACAATAGGCTGTTGATTCTTGACAGAGAGGTTGCCCATGGGTGCCACAAGTGCATTGTTCATTTGGAAGCTTGGCTTGTCCTCTCGAATCATGTGATTCTCTATCATTTCATGTTCAGCAGCCTTGAGGAAGGCAATCACATCATCTAGTTTGAAGGTAGGAAAACTTGCCTTTTCCTTTATGAACTTGCTTGCAGTATACCATTTCCCAGATAGAGATGATAAAAGCTTCTTGTTAAGCTCAAAGTCGGAAATCTGCAAATCAGTGGTTCTTATTTCATTTACAATGGTCATGAACCTTTGTAACACTGACTTTAGACTTTCTCCTTCCTTAAACTTGAACCTGTCCAACTGCTGCATCAGTCGATCTTTCGTTATGTATCTTAACTCAGTATTACCTTCAAACATTTCAATCACTGCATCATTCATATCCTTAGCATTCTTATGATGATTTACAGTGGTTAAAATCTCCCATGAAAGTCCCAACTTCAGCATGGACAGTGCTTTGTCATCCCTCTTTTTCATTCATAGATCTACCGGAGCACTGTTATTTGGAGCGGCTGAAGGAGTGTAATTCCCTTCAGTAATAGCCATCCAAAGTTCTGGATCGTTGTAGTTCACAGCAGCCTCAAACAACACCTTCCACTTTATGAAGTTCTCTTGTCCAAGTAATCTTGGAATCTTGTTTGTTGAAACTTCTTGATCTTCCATTTTATCATATCTGATGTTTTCAATAGCAATGCATAGTTAATCTTCACTTTTCCTCACAAACCTTCAGTCCCGTGGTCTTCAGTGAGCTTACTCAAGCTCTGATACCACTTGTCAGGACCGTCTTTCGGGTGCAACCTTAGCAAAGGTTTGACAAGAACACACCGACTTAATTACTCAAAGACCGATTTAGTATCCCGGCGGAATCAGGATATTCAATGATTGAGAATGAAAGCTTGTGGAGAATTATCAAACACAAAACAATAAATGATAATCGGTAAAGACTATTTCAACGACAAAGATTCACTATATTAAATGATACGTCAATGATACAGTGAATGGAATGTCTAGGGTTTTGTGTGACGGCGGCTTTTGATATTCGTCTGCAAAGATGGTCAGTATGCATGCCAAAAATACCGTCGCCTAGTCGTACCCTAGGATGTCTATATATAGACCCTAACATTCCATGTATACGTCCTAGACATTATATAATGAAAGATAAATCTAATACAAGTGTTTCAGACCTCGAGCAAGGTATATACCTTGCTCGAGCAAGCTTCCTATACAAGGTGTGCTCGGAGAGTGTCCTCGAGCATACTTTACTTAGAATATATTCTCCTTCGGAGAATACATATTCTCTTCAAGTAAGCTTCATTCCTCTTGACTTGTTCAAACTTTGCTCGAATAAGTCCATCGAGCAAGTTCATTCTTCTTGATGTCTTCAGCTTTTCTTATTCAGCAATCTTTATCATGCTCGGATGTAAATCTTGCTCGGTAACTGAACTGCGCTCTAAGTCTTTGCTTTGATTCACGTGACATCCTCTTATTGCATCCATGCTCGTCCCCATGTGCTCGATCATCCTGTGCTCGTAACACTTGGCTGGAACTTGTATGATCAAGCTGTTTGCTCGGTTGGCAATCCATGCTCGATAGAAGAATACCCTTGCTCTTTGAAGTGTGGCTTTCTCGAAGCCTTCAACACTTGGAAGAATCAACCATTTAAGGTTCAGAACCTTGCTCGAAGTAGTAAAAACCATGCTCGATCGTCTGGGCTTGCTAGAATTCCATACTTAGCCGTTTTCTGAGGAGGTTGAGAAAATTCCAATCTTCCTTATCAAAAATCCGACCCAACAGAAATTAATTATGATATTTTTACTAGAGTTGAATAAATGTCATAGGTTTCTAAAAATATTTTTTCTATATTTTTCCAGTACACAAAAAAATCATAAAAATTCATCCAACACAGAAAGGTACGTGTAGCTATTTCAGTGCGCAACGAAAAATTTTTATTTGTTTAAAAATTCATACCAAACCAAATGAAACGATTCCAATTGGGTTGGAATCCTAATTCAAAATTTGAAGTTCCAGAAATGGAACCAACCAATTTGGACATGTCATAAAAGAGTTATGATGTCGGGAAGACATACCAGAATTTGAATCCCCGCATCAGCTTTTACACATGTTTTTATAAAATCATAAAAACCATTCAAATCTCGTCCAAAAATTACTAATTATACATTTCTGTAAACTAAACTCAAAGTAGAACATCATGGAAACTGGAATCCCTGAAACAAAATCAATTATCATAGAGTTAAAGACCAAATAATAAACGAGTACGAATCTGACAGCAAACTGCTATCTTCAAAACTCAAACCCTAACATGTTTATGACATCTCTATGGTTCAATAAGCGATTTAATGGTGAAAAAGACATTCAATCGAACGATACTGACCTTCAATTGATTGGAACCAATTTTGGATTGCTTGGAAAGGTGAAAAAAACAAGTCTTGTGGCTGCTGCTCACTTCCGATCGCAGACAAGGAGGTAGGCGGCCAAGATATTATTAGGTTTAGGGATTTACAATTTCAGTGCTCCTATTTGAAAAGTGTGGTAACTTGTCCCCAAAGATTATTAAAATAACTTTCAAAAATTACTCTGAGACCCCTTACTAAGAAAGATTATATCCCGCCAATTAAACAAACTTTTATAGACGCTACAACCGATTAACGAAAATTTCCGGGCGTTACATCTTTCCTTCAAAAACATCAATGAGTGACCTAGCAATACGCAAGAATGGACGACCTAAAATTATAGGAACACTCTTGTCGGCCTCCTTATCTGGAAAAACAAAATCAACGGGGAAAACCAAATTATCAACTTTGACGAGCAAATTTTCTGTGATTCCCCTAGGGTTCTTCACCGAGCGGTCGGCTAAGGACAAAGCCATACGCGTGGGGGTGAGCTCTCCTAGGCCTAGCTTCTCATACAACGAATACAAAATTAAGTTTATGCTATCTCCTAGATCTGCCAATGCCTGGCATGTGGTGTCCCAACCGAAAAGACATGCAATAGTGAAAACGGTTGGGATCGGGTAATTTTTCTGGTAGCTTATTGAGAACTATCGTGTCAAACTCTCCATTCAGTGGAACAGTTGAAAGCTCCTCTAGACTTTTCTTACGTTTAAGAAGATCCTTCAAAAACTTGGCATATTTCAGCATATACTAGAGAGCCTCGATAAAAGGAAGATTAAACTTAAGCTACCTGAACATGTCTAAGAAGTTACCATACTCTCTAGTGAATTTCTGATTCTTAAGACGGGCTGGATAAGGGACACGAGTATGATCTATGATTGGTGACGGCCTAACCTCTCTCGGTTTCTTCTCTACACTTCCTTCTACTATGGGCTCACTGGTTGGTGCGGTACTTGTTGTGCCTAGCCTAGGTTGCAGATTCGAAGGAATGTCCATCACTATCACCTCATCTACTAACTCATCATCCTCCTCCACCTCAACCTCTCTCTCCTGACCTAAAACCATACCACTACGAGTGGAGATGGATTTTAACAAAGCAGCCGGGTAAGGTTGGACATTTTCTAAAAACTGACCAAAGAGTCTCTCATCTAAACGGCCGGCTATATCACCTACAGATCTCTGAAGATCTAAGAGTGCGGAGTGGTGATTTCTTAAAATCAAATCCTGATCGTCGAATTTTTTTCTGATTGCCATGATCTCTGATAAGTATATGCTTCATGATATCCTCTAGTTTCCCCATCCCACTACCCCAATTTGCCCATTATTCACTACGTGACTATTCTAATCCCTACTAAACGACTGATTCTTCCCCAGGTTAAGATTTAGATTTGACTTGAATCCAAGGATGCATTTGAAGAACGTCAATTAGATTTATAAGTATTATTTTTATAGTTGTTCCAGTTTGAATAATTATTTCCCTTAAACGTATTAGTAACCCTATCCTGCCCTCCTATGAACTCTACATGCTCCTAACTCATCAATGGACAATCTAAAGTATCATGCCCCCCTCTACTCAACTCACACTTGTCTACCTTAGCCTTTAGTTCTCTCGTCTCACGGGTTTGGCTTTCTAAGGCCGCAGCCACACTAGTATCCAGCGTGAATTGGTGCACACCTCGAACGGATGAGGGTGTATTAGTGACAGGAGTAGAATACCTGTTGAGTGGCTTTTATCCATATTTAGCCAAAGCAAAACTCTTAAAAAGATCATTGCATTTGTTAGCTTTTATCCATGTGAAAGGAGTGGATCTGATCATAAAGGCGGAATGCTTTTTCAAGGGGGGGATACTTTTTGATAAATGCAGACCAAAGTGCCTCCCAAGTAGTAAATGTGCCGGTTGGTTGAGAGTCGAGGCAAGTTGCGGCCCGTCTCGCAAGTGAAAACGGAAACACGTGAAGAAATATAGCATCTTCTATAGCACCTTGCAGATTGAATGTCTTGAGAATACGATTGAGACGATTGATGTGTGCCGGTGCATCTTCATCTTCACACCCATGAAACTGACAACCGGTAGTGTAGCGGTCATGACGGAGGCTAGAATCTGCCATGAGTTCGGGTTATTAATTTCGGGAATGATGACGGGTGGGTGATTTTCGATGAAACGCTCGAACGCTTGTTGGTAAATGGTTCTGTTGTTATCGGGCAAACCTGAAAAACACTAAAATAAAAATAAAATAAACTAAACTTAAAATTAGCATGGATGTAGCAAGTAAGTTTAATTAAAGCTAATAAACGGAATCGCCAAGAGTCCCCGACAACGACGCCGAATACTTGATATGCTAAAAATATTTATATAATTTATTAGCTAAAATATGCTAATCTAGACACTAAGTAATAATTTTAGACTTTTAACTTAACTAAAACTACTAACAGGCAAATGTCTAGGTCGACTCTAGTACATTTAAGTAAGTCCGGATATCGAATTCACAAGACTCTTTTAATTACGTAAACTAGCTAAATTAGAGGATATTGAAAAGCAAATGTATCTCACTGTACTGAATTTAACTAGTAGCTTATTTAATGGATTCATTAGCCGTTAAAAAAAAAAGAAAAAAGATAAAAAGAATGCTTTGTGTGTTAGATTTTTAATATCCCATAAATATTTTCTTAATATGTATTCTTTCTTGCTGATTAAAGGAGATATAGGTGTACGTGAGAGGAGATTGTGTATGTTGTCTTCAAAGTTACCTATGGTAAACTTAGAAATTTATTTATCTTTCAAATTACCAAGAATCTGGCAATTACACGCCCATTCAAAAATGTTAAGAAAAACGTACACAACGAAAACTGGAATTCATTCCACCGGCACATCTTACAATGCATCTAACTCTACAATTAATATGCGGTGTAATGTTTGTATTAAGTATGAGATTTATCAAAGATATGGACCGAAGAAGCTAGAAAAACAAATGAAGTGAAATTGGCATTTATTCATGTAAATTATGTCTAAGAAACATGAATTGCTCATGATTAATCAGATGCCTTATCGGAAAGCTCCTTCGCAGCATTTGCGGCTGCATCTTCTGCCTCACCGGCCTTTTCACTCATATCGTCTCCTGATCCTAAAAAACAAGTGTTATTTATTATTCTTCTTGAAATTGGAAAAATTGAAAGGAAAAATGCTTGAAATTAATCATCACCAGCTGTATTCAAAGCTGGTTCCTTAGTTTCCTTTGCGTGATCGTGGTGAAATGCCCTAAAAGAGTTCAAAAAAATAACGCGACTTGCAAACAAAAAAAGAATTTAAAAAGAAGAAAGAGGAAATGGAAAATATCAACAGATTTAATAAGCGTTTCAATATAAGCGTTTCAATATAAGAATAAGTGTTTCAATATAAGAATTTGATTTGTCCATTTATTTGTCCATTTGAAAGATCACAAGCTAGTGTTTTTTTTTTCTTTTCCTTCTCTCTTTGAAAGCAAGCGGGCAACAAGCTGCGCTGCTACCCTCTTTTGAATTGCAAAATTATAAATCTAAACGGCCTAACCCGGGTTCGAAGCCGGGTCCTTCCGTTTGTAACATACACTTGATGACCAGTGGTCTAGTAGCTTACGTATTTATTTTAGTTTTGTTATTCAATGGAAACTTAAAACGTTGAGTTCCTTGTCTCACGTTTATTTAAGGAGTATTCTACTGTAACATTTGCCTTCTCATACCGCCAATAGTATCATTTTATCCTTAAACATACTGATTTGTTTTAATTAAGGTTGTCCGGTGCAGACTTCTAAGAAGGTCACTGAGCTACTACTCTCACCTAGACACCTTTAATTGTGGCGTTCTTCTCTCAACCACCACCATTAAGATCAAAACGTGTTTGTGGCATTTGAGGCGGATGTTTCTTATAACATCCGTAATAGTTTCAATAAAAAGTAAAAGTGTCCGTCGCGCCACAACCTCATAGCCAGGAGGGCTTCACTAACCAAAATCACTTAAGTGTAATGATTTCACTTGGAAATTAAATTTTAAAAAAAAATTAAGAAAATAAATTGGGTTAAGTGGCAAGATATCATTGGCCTTTAAATTAAGTAATTAATAACCCCCCCCCCCCCCCACACACACACACACACCACGCTCATCCTTTGGCCAACCCACCCGCCCAGAAACGCATGTGGTTTTTCACGCCCTTTTGGGCTTAAGTGGCCATGAGCGTTGGCCCATTACATATCCCTTTATGGCGAGTATCACTCCTGTGGACAAAATAAAATAGAAAAATGTACAATTTGTCTAAGGTGCTACGCCTATCTTCCACGACTACAACACCCAAAACACATTAACAATATTTACCTTGGGCATATCTTACAAAACGTGTACGAAACTACCAACAAAACGAAATGATCTTTGGGTGGTTCATTTTATATAAACCTATGTATGTGCAAAATGATGATTAGATGCAAGCGTTACGGTGAATTGGTGATCCTGTTCTAAAAGATTAAACAATATCATACATGGCAATCGTCCATTAAGCATTTGATGGAATTTGGTAACAATCCGTCTTTGAATTTTTGGCCTCCCCAAATGAGTACTAAAAGTAGGTATTAGACTATTGCATGGGACCATTGACACATACGTGCCTATATTTAATCTTTGAATTTTTTTCTCAAAATAGGTCATTCACAGTTAGTTCAAAGACACATGCGATCCTATATTTGATCTTTGAATGTTTATTTACACTAAACAAAATGAGTATGAGACTATTATTACCACTGGACCCTCTTAGTTTCTTATTATTGAGTTTATAAAACAAAATGATTAGCTTTAAAAACTGAAAGCCTTTTTATTTATATGTTATAGTTTAAAATTTTAATATATATATGGGTAGGAGTGGAATCAAGAGAGAACTTCTCTTAAAAAAAGAACTAATACAAAATACTTTTAGCTATTTCAAAAAGAAATATTTTATAATTTTTTTCTTTCATCTTTTTTTTATATGTTGATATTGCTCCATAAAAAAAGCGTCGATGTAGTGCATATGAACAATACCATGTGTTGCATGTATGCAATATTGTAGTATTACATATAATACCACACTGCTGTACATATGCAACACACACTGTTGCATATATGCAAATGCAAGACTATTGCACATTTGTAAATACACAATGTTGCTTATATGTAATACAACATTATTGCACGTACGCACTACATCTACTTTTTTGTTTTTTTACTTTTACATATAATACAACACAATTGCACATATACAATACATACTATTGTATATTAGTATTTAAACTAAGTTTATTAATATTTATCTTAAGTATAGGGGTCTTATAGTAATTATTATAATTAGTAGGGTTAGTATGTATTATAAGCGCCCTTTTAGATGTTATAAATAGGGAACAATGTCAAAACAACTATAATCACATTTAAGTGTTATTTATAATCAGAATTCATGTTTGTAATGTCATTATCATCATCTTATTTTTATTCTATTCAATTCATTGTGAATTGTGTGTATTGATCAGTGATAGTCAAACGCCATAAATTACACCATGTGGGCTGTAAAGATCAGATGGATCTTTAATGTCCATGAAATTTGGGAAGCCGTCGAACCAAGAGAGGGCACTGAAGTTGATTAGAAAACGTATAATACCGCAATAGCATTGCTATACCAAGCAATATCAGAGAACATGGTATTGGAAATTGCTAATATTACTTCACCCAAAGAAATTTGGGATGCGTTAAAGGTTTGACATGTCAGAGTTGATAGAGTAAAAGAGGCTCGGTTAGAAACAGTCGAGTCGGATTTTGAGTCTCTTAAAATGGGTGTTGACAAGTCACTTAGATGTTTATGCCGGAAACATTAGTGAGATTGCAGCACAAGAAAGCAATCTTAGGCATACTATGAATAACAAGAAACTATTCCAAAAACTACTCAGTTCGGTGCTAGAAAAGTTAATTCAGATTGTTGCTGCGATCGAGCAGTTAGTGGATCTTGGTTCAATGTCATTCCAAAAGCTGTTGGAAGGTCAAAGGCTTTTGAGGAACACACCAAGAAGAAAAACAAGGATGTAGACATGCATGACAGACATCTGTTCACTATAGAAGAAGGAAAAGAGAAAATAAAGAAACAAAAGTGTGAACATTGCGGTCATGAAAGTTCAAAGCAAGGAAACAAAGAGCATGGTCGAGGCAAGTTTAGGATGACTTGGAAGAATGACAAGGAAATCAAGACAAACAGAACTATGATCACATAAAATTTAAGCGTAATGAACTCGGACATTTCATGCATGAACGTCCAAATTGGAAAATGAGGGAGGAGGTAATCCTGATTTGGGAAGAGGATGCCAATCCAATACTACTATGATGGAAAAGCCAAATCTCAAAGAAGATTTGAAGACCTCGTTTAAACGAAGTTTAGTATTAGGGGGAATATTGGTGTATAAACTAAACTTATTAATATTTATATTAAGTATATGGGGTCTTATTATAAATAGTAGTGTTAGTATGTAATATAAGCACCCCTTTAGATGTTATAAACAGTGAACAATGTCAAAACAATTGTAATTATATTTCAATTTTATTAATAATCAGAATTCATATTTGTATTATCATTATCATCATCTTATTCTTATTCTATTCAATTCAATTGTGAATTGTGTGCATTGATCTGTGATAGTAAACATTTCACATATACAATACACACTATTGTATATATGCTACTGCATATGTGCAGCACACCGACTTATTTTTTTTGTTGTATTTTTTATTTTTATTTTCTTTCGGTAAACGAATAACATCTAAGAAGGATGAAAAAAATTGAAAATATTATTTTTAAGTAAATTAAAAATATTTTTTTATTAATTCTCGAGTCCTGTATGTATGTATGTATATGGAAAGAATATTTTAATGATTTGATGACTTGTAATATGTTGGTACATGTTTGTCAGTAGTTCATAGTCTAGTATTTGTTATCGAGTCTGTAATTGTCACACCCGGCCCTGAGCGGCGGAAACAGCCGGGCGCGCGCGAGTGGGGATTGATAATTAAGCACGGGCCATTGCAAAACATTCAAGATTTTCATTGCGTAAGAAATGTTTAATACATTACATTGTTTAAAAGTTACATAAAAACATCCAAGTATAAACTGAAGATTTCCTCGCCATATCCCCTTGCGCGGCGGGTAACCGTGCGCATCGAGGGGATAAAACCAAAATCTTCCAAAAAGCTTGTTTTAGATGTTCAGCGTGTGGTGCTCTAAGTGTGACTCCATGCGCTACCTAGTTGTCTCCTGAAAGACACGTAAAAACATTTGAATCAGTATAAACTGAGTGAGTTCACAAGTTTTAGTAACTTGATAAATCGTATTGCATTAATCATTCTGAAACATAATTCTGTTATCATCATTAAAACACATGCTTGGTAAAACATAACTCTATCAACATATTCTGATAAAATCGTTCCGCGGGTTACGCGCGAACATTTCTGGGAACTGTGCTCGTCTATGCAAAGTGGCGCTGCCACTACGAGCTAAAAATAAGTAATACCGTCCCGCGGGTTACGCGCGAACGTTTCAGGAAAAAAAATGTGCTCGTCCATGCAAAGTGGCGCTGCCACTACGAGCTAAAACAACGTATCATCGTCCCGCGGTTTACGCGTGGACATTTCTGAAAAACCGTGCTCGTCTATGCAAAGTGGCGCTGCCACTACGAGCTAAAACAACGTATTACCGTCCCGCGGGTTACGCGCGGACGTTGTGCCGGAAAACAAGGCGCTCGTCCATGCAAAGAGGCGCGACCCCTACGAGCGGGCTCAAACCCATAGTACTGCCCCATGACCATACTAGGCACTCGTCCATGCAAAGAGGTGCGACCCCTACGAGTGGGTGGATCAAACCAGCAGTCCCTACCCTTAGAGTTCCAATGGTAAAGTGATCACTTACTCGAGTTCTAGCGCACATACATCGAAAACCTTAGATAACCATTCGCATTGCTCATCATGAAACATAACTTAAACACAAAATCGCTTGCATAACTCATAAGTATACCATGATAAATCATTATTTAAGTACGTGTCCCTCGCCCCGAAAACAGTTTAAAAAAACAGTGAAAACAGTGAAAATGGGGGCTGTGAGACTCACCTGTGGTTCTTTGTTAAGAGATTAATCGAGATTCGGGTTTTCTTGGTGTTGGCCTCGGATTCGAAGGTCTAGAATACGATTAAATAGCAAGAAATCTATATTAAGATCAAGATATATGGGTTGGAAAGTAGATCTCAAGGTTATAATCTCGGCTTACCTTGTAACAGGAACGGAATTGAAAATCAAATAGATGCTTGGGAGATGATTCAGGGCAGATTTGCAGTTTTAAGAGAGAAGTTTGAAGTGTGTTGAGTGATAATTTTAGGTTACATATTTATAGGCAAATTCAATGGAACACAATCCCTTGATTTAGGGGATTGTAATCTTTTCATATCTAGGTGTGATGATGACAAAGTATGGAAAGTATTATTATTTATTCAAAAGTGGAGGAGTGGGTAAAAGATTCTGATTTTCGCAGGACATGCAGGTCTGTGGTTGGTGAAAGTAGGGTGGCTGATAGTTGACTGTTCATGCTACAGTGTGCTTTTTCAGTGCTTTAGACAGTGTACAGTAAAAAGTAGAAATTTTCTGAAACACGTTACTGTTTTCTTTGGGCGGATAATCCCCTTATTCTGAAGAATAGACTAAGTATTCTGCGTGTATAACTTTGTGCGCATAGCTTTCTGCGTGTAGGATTCTGCGTGTAGAATATTTCTTCGCTGCGGGTAGGCGCGTAACCTTCTCGCAGTTAGGGACCTTTGAGTTTCATTTGTAGATTCTCCAGGTGGTCTTGTATTTCAACATAGTGATCAGTCATGTTGAAGTCAATTCCATCCTGGAGCTTCAAACAAACTAGCTCTCAACGTTCCCGCCATGCGGGTAGGTTAGTTCCCTTCCGCACGCGCATAAACGATGTAGGATGCACCCGTCTTAGCATCATGCGGGATGGTCAACCCATAGACAACATAACGTTTAAGTTACATGAAAACATAAAGCCAAATCATTCACGCATGGCGCATATAACATATGCCCACGCTGGTTCTTAACATGGTGCGCTCGCGCATGGCGCACATAACAAATGCACGCGCTGACTAACATGGCGTGCTCGCGCAGGGCAAACATAAATGCCCGCGCTGATTCTAACATATCGCTCGAGCCGGGCGCACATAATGTGCCCGCGCTGATTCTTAACATAGCGCGCTCAAGCGCAGGGCGCACATAACAAATGCACGCGCTGACTAACATGGCGCGCATAATATTTACAATCACCTAATTATTAGGTTGATTACTTAGTTTAAGGGGTTGGGAATTTACCGGGTGTCACATTCTCCCCTTGTTAAACGAATTTCGTCCCGAAATTTAGGAGACGTTGCTGGCAGCAGCCATGTTCTGAAAGAGGTGTGGGTATTTTATGCGCATCTGATCTTCTTTCCCAAGTGAATTCAGGCCCACGCCTTGAGTTCCATTGAACTTTTACCAACTTGATTCTGCTTCTGCGCAACCTTTGTTCTTTCCAATCGGTTACTGCTATAGGCTCTTCTACGAAGTGCAGCTGTTTGTCAATATGAATTTCTTCCATCGGTAAAATCAACGTTTCGTCAGATAACATTTCTTGAGGTTGGATACATGAAACGTATCATGAACTCCACTGAGTTCGGCGGGTAGACGGAGTTTATAAGCAACTGGACCGATCCTCTCCAGGATCTCAAAGGTCCAATGTAGCGCGGATTTAGCTTTCCTCGCTTACCGAAACGGGGGACTCCCTTCCATGGAGAGACTTTCAAAAGTACTTTATCCCCTACTTGAAACTCCAACGGTTTCCTTCTCATATCAGCATAACTTTTCTGTCTGTCGCGTGCTGCCTTAAGGCGATCCCTTATCTGAAAATCTTGTCTGTTGTTCTTGGATCACTTCTGGACCAGTCATTTGCTTGTCGCCCACTTCAGCCCAACACAGTGGGGATCTACACTTGCGCCCATATAAAGCTTCAAACGGCGCAGCCTTAATGCTTGTGTGATAACTGTTATTGTAAGAAAATTCAACCAACGGGAGGTGGGTATCCCAACTACCTCCAAAATCGATCGCAGCACAGCGCGCAGCATATCTTCCAATGTCTGGATTGTTCGCATCGCTTTGCCCATACCGTTTGAGGATGATAAGCTGTACTCATATCAAGGCGAGTACCTAGAGCTCCTTGTAACGATCTCCAAAACCTTGAGGTGAACCGACTATCTCTATCAGAAATGATGGACACTGGGACTCCATGTTTTGAAACTACTTCTCGAATATATAGTCGGGCTAACTTTTCCATTTATCAGTTTCTTTAATCGGCAGGAAGTGCGCTGACTTAGTTAGCCGATCAACAATAACCCATATCGTGTCATAACCCCCAGGTGTCCTTGGCAGTTTGGTGATGAAGTCCATAGAGATTTGTTCCCACTTCCACATGGGAATTTCTGGCTGCTGAAGCAACCCCCGATGGTTTCTGGTATTCAGCCTTTACTTTTGAACACGTCAGGCACTTACTGACATACATCGCGATGGCGCCTTTAAGATTGGGCCACCAATACAACTTTTTAACATCTTGGTACATCTTATCTGCGCCAGGATGTACGGAATATCGCGTCTTGTGAGCTTCGTTTAAAACTTGCTCGCAGCAATCCTCCCTTGAGAGGGACCCATATGCGGTTGGCAAAATATCGAGTGTTGTTCCCTTTAAGTTCCAAATTCTTAATCATACCCCACAGGCATTCGTTTTTAACAAACTCTGGTTTCAAGGCTTCTTGCTGAGCGTCTCAGGATGCGCGTAGAGAGCTCTGCGTGAATGGTCAACCTTAGAGCCTTGACTCGTAGCGTTTTTATTCGCTCCTTCCTACTTAGCGCGTCTGCTACCACATTCGCCTTTCCAGGGTGGTACTTTATTTCACAATCATAATCGTTCAACAATTCAACCCATCTTCGTTGCCTCATGTTTAATTCCTTCTGATCGAATATATGTTGGAGGCTCTTATGATCCGTAAAGATTACACATTTCGTACCGTAGAGGTAATGGCGCCAAATCTTTAGCGCGAAGACAACAGCTCCAAGTTCTAAATCATGCGTTGTGTAGTTCTTCTCATTGGTCTTAAGTTGGCGCGAGGCATACGCTATAACTTTGTCTCGCTGCATAAGGACACATCCAAGTCCCTGATGTGAAGCGTCGCAGTAAACGACGATGTCATCTGTCCCCTCGGGCAGAGATAGAATTGGCGCACTACATAACTTCTGCTTCAACATTTGAAACGCTGCTTCCTGGTTTTCGCCCCAAACAAACATCCTGTCTTTCTGAGTTAGCGCGGTCAGAGGTAGAGCTATCTTGGAGAAGTTCTCAATGAAGCGTCGATAGTAGCCAGCTAGCCCAAGGAATTGCCTCACCTCAGTTGGGGTTTTGGCGCTTCCCAGTTTTTGATGGCTTTAACCTTCGAAGGATCGACGTGTATTCCTTTCTCGTTTACAACGTGACCGAGAAAGTGAACTTCTCTAAGCCAAAACTCGCACTTGGAAAACTTCGCATACAATTTTTCTTTCTTTAACAATTCCAAAATCATTCTCAGGTGTTGCTCATGCTCGGCCTTGGTTCGAGAGTAAATCAAAATATCATCTATAAACACAATCACAAACTTGTCCAAATATGGTTTGCACACACGGTTCATCAGATCCATGAATATAGCCGGCGCATTAGTTAGTCCGAAAGGCATCACTAAGAACTCATAATGGCCATATCTGGTTCGGAGGCTGTCTTTGGCGCGTCTTCCTCATGGACCCTAAGTTGGTGGTATCCTGACCGTAGATCTATCTTCGAATAATAACTGGATCCCTGCAACTGGTCAAATAAGTCGTCAATCCTCGGTAAGGGTATCGATTTTTGACTGTCAGCTTGTTCAGCTCCCTGTAGTCAATACACATCCGGAACGAACCATCCTTCTTCTTTACAAACAGTACTGGAGCTCCCCAAGGTGAAAAGCTTGGGCGTATGAAACCCTTATCCAATAGTTCCTGTAACTGATTGGATAGCTCTTGCATCTCAGATGGAGCTAAGCGATAAGGCGCTCGAGCTACTGGCGCAGCTCCTGGGACCAAATCAATACGAAACTCGACTTGTCGCGGCGGCGGTAATCCGGGCAGATCTTCAGGAAAAACTTCAGGAAATTCGCGCACTACTGGTAAGTCTTCAATTCTTCGCTCATCTCCTTCTCTACTACATGCGCCAGGAAGGCGTAGCACCCTTTCCTTAGGCACTTACGCGCCTTTAGGCACGAAATCAGTTTCGTCGCAACTCCCCTCCTTTCCCCTTGAATCATCAAAATTTCTCCGTTCAACAGTGGAATCCGAACCTGTTTCTCATGACAAACAATCTCCGCGAGATTCTCAACCAACCAATCCATACCTACCACAATATCGAAACTTCCCAAATCTATTGACAACAAGTTTATATTGAACTCATGACCCCCCATGACTAACACACATTGCTCAGTCCTTTCACTTGCGCACAACTGCCTACCATTGGCCAGTTCTATAGTATAAGGTTTGTCTAGCCTACTGGTTGCTAAGCCCAGGAGTTTTTAAACTCATGGGATATAAAACTTAGGTCAGCGCCAGTATCAAATAAGACAGATGCATAATGACCGTTAAGCAAAACGTACCGGTTACCACATTCTGCTCTTCCTTTGCTTCACCCGCGCCAATCACAAAAGCTCTCCCGCGAGCTTGGTTTCCTTTCTGTGGGCAATCCGACTGAAGTGTCCAGGCTTCCCGCATGCGTAGCAGTTGTCGCTCGGATCCAGCTTCTCTGATGCGACAATTCATCGCCTTGTGTCCTGGTCTGCCACATTTGGCGCATTCGATTTTGTGCACTCACCATCGTGGTGGTACTTGCATTTGTTGCACCATGGGCG